>NW_020450330.1:0-111802 GCF_003343035.1 Apteryx rowi | reverse complement strand
TCAGTGCTGGGTCAGGCTTTATGTTAATAGTTGCTGTGACAACAGCTTCTTGATAACTTTCTGGAGATACTGTTGTCCCATAAACAGAAAATAAATCGACAGCTTCTTCTTTTGAGGCGTGCAGTGTACCAAGAAACTAACTTCTCTAAAAATTCAGAGATTGCTTCAATGTTCTGTATCCATTTGTATGAGAAATTCTAGGAAAAATAATCAAAGGGTCTGGTTCATCTCTTTTGCAACTTTGTAAATCTCAATTTTCCACTTCAGCCTGTGTTTAATTAGAACAAATAAATATAATTTGTCTTTATAAATACAATGAATAATACATGTTTCATATAATACAATGTTTCAAATTCTGCAGAAGATCTAACTACTGTTTTCTTTTTTACTTCAATAATTAAATAATAAGAAAATCAGGAAATGAGAGATCTGAGTCTGTAAACTTAATCTGCCAAGCAGATGGCACAAACTCGATCTTCTTCACATATAGTACTATATAATGTAATGTTGTGCAGTGTTTACAGCTCTGCACAGCCTAAGATACATGTTTAGGCATGTAGAGATTGAAAGCCTGCTGTTTTAACAGCCATCAGAACTAGGAACTTCAAAGCAGGGAGCACATGGCTCACTACACAGAATAAGAAATTAGATTTTGGAATAGATATCCTTATCTATAGGAAAGCTATTGCTGTTCTTTTAAAATGAGTTATAATCTTTGCCCTCTTGAGGTCTCTGAATCATGATTATTATGGGCTCCTGGTTTCACTTGTGAAGGCATAGGATACAGAGAATTAACCCCTTCTGAAATACTTCTACTGATTTCCCCCACTCCCCCTCAGTATGAAGTGGTAACTAAATGATGCTCTGTAAGAGCTTAGCACCCTTTGGYGTGACTCATACAATTTATTCACAGCTTTCCTCTACGTGAGTAATCTGGCCAGACTAAACCAGTGTTGAGAAAATCTTTATATCATGCTACATAAGTAAAAGCTCTCATATAGTCAATGCTGCTGCAGGTATTGCGAAGTGAAGATAAGTAACACACTGCTCATCACTAGCTTCCACTACACTTTTCACAGCCTCCACTTAATTGTATTGTGTCACTGTGTCTAAGTAGCTTCTGCAAGCATCCTGCACTTCCTCTAGCAGCAGAAATTGTTACCTCTGATTATCTATTAAGGATCTCTTTTCCTAGAAAGAAATAGTCAAACTATTGCTAGCCTAGCAGATAGCTAAGCAGAGCTTTAGGGCTTCACCACACACTTCCCAACAATAAATGTTCTTAGAGACACCCAGAGGATGTGTCTCCTTCATTTCTAGTAGGAAGAGCATAGTACTGATTGCCTTGCATGTTTGAACTTAAGTTCTTGTTTCTTCTACAGCTTCTACGTATAAGGATTTCCTTCATATTATAAACTGTCTCTGTGTCTGTCCTCACTTAATTTCGCTTTACTCCATCTATATCTTATTTAATCTCAATTTCTTTGTATCAGCACTGCCTTTTCCATTTATCATGCTTTCCTTCCTCTTCATTCTTTCCTTTTTCTTTCATTGTCCAACCCGGTTCCCTCAACTTGATCCCTTTTCTCATTCAGTACATTGTCTATTCTACATGCTTTTCTTCATCACCACCGTCTTCGCACTTCATCTTCATCACCACCTTCCAAGATACGGAACCAAAAAGACGGATGATCTTAGTCCACACTCTTTATTGATCTAAGTTCTCAGTATGTTATATGTAATATCTAACTTTATATGGCACAGGCTGCATTTTTTAATTTTTTTTTAAACTGAAAAACTCTTTGCCCATTTTGGGTGCTTTGTAGATAATAGTAATAATACAAACTGGTTTTGCTTAAACAATGTAAGTGATGGAACTTAAATAGGATAAGAGTATTATTTTATTTTTCAATTTAATCGCTTGTGCTTTGTGTATGAAAAAGTTAGTAAGAACTGATGTTTGCAAATATAACGAGAAAGCTTTCTCTCATAGCCATACTATGATTGTGGAAAAGGTTATGCTTCCATACATTCTCCTGTGACTTTTAATTAAAAGCATTTAATTGTTGGCAGGTGTGTAAGAGTATTTTTAAATGCATGGCTTAATTGTTTATTCTTTCCTCTTTGTTATAAATTGAATGGATTTGAGAAAACATTAGTGTGAAAATGAGACTCAAGAGGTCTGTTCTGTAAAAGTCCGCATAGGCAATCCTCTTTCCCCTTTAGAGGACAAAATAAAATGTTATTTTAAAGCTGTAGTTTTACTACTGTGAAATGGCATCTTTTCCTAGGAGGTAACAAAAGCCACTTCAAATCTGGAAATTTTAAATCTCACCTATCCTGGATTAGATTTCCTATCCCACAGGTGAAATTTGTAGTTTCCCTTGGCAGAGGGGAGGGGTGGAGAGGAGGGAAGAGAGTAAAGGCAATGCTCTGAGCCTGCAAATAGACCGACTAATCAAGTAACACCAATTAATATGATAGCCTCATAAAATAATCATAACAAGTAATAAGAGAGCTGGTTAACATCAAAGATTAGTCACTGATATAGCCAAGTTAAACAGGACGTAGTTTGTGTTACATCACTCTGGCAAATACCTTCCATTTGTGGGTTTATGAAACCCAGGATGAAGGCCAATCTAACCTTAATTAAGGTCTGTTTAACTTGGCTATCTAAACAGCTAACCTGTTGTACTGTAGACTCGTAGGAAAAATGAAGATGGAAAAATCCCTATTAGGTTCTATGGGCTCATTCTCTGCCAGACCAGGACTGCACCCCCTAGTAAGTCTCAGTTGCCTTGAGTGGCCTAGTTGTGTATGATGCAAGTGATGTGCCTGTGAGACTTGGCCATGTTTCTTCAGAACTCAGAATTAGATGTTTTCCAACCCTTTAAACTTTTTTTTTTAAACTGATTTTTCTTTTTTGTCCCTTTAATTATTTATACTCCCTAGAGCCATACTTTATGTAGTATTCATATTTGTCTGGTACTTGTATGCTACTTTTAGATAGCAATCATTTTCCATTCACAGACTTCTCACTTGTCTTAATTGTGTACATCCTATCCTCCTCTCCTAGTAGTGCTTTTTGTGGTTGTCCTGAGGCATGTAGCCTGAGTGAAGACTGAGAGCCAGGAACTCCTGAACTCTAATCTCTGACACTTAATTGCTTTTTACAGAAATGAGCAAATCACATGGGGATCTATTCTTTCCTTTTTCCTGTAATGAAGAATTAAGCATGGAAAAGCAAAGAAGAAAAAGTAATGCCTTGAAACTGTTTGTCCATGCTTGTAGGGTAATGACTTGGAGCCTGTATAAGATCTCTCTGGTCCCCTCACCCCTTAAAGCTGTCTTCTGATAAAGCTCAGTAATTTTGAGTGGATAAAAAAGGGAGATAGCAGCTGAATATTAGTTGATATGTGTGTTCTATTCAATTCTGAACCTCTAGCCATTCTGTCAGAAAGTTATGTTACTGCTGGCAGTGACTTTTTTTTGGTAAATTTCATTCTTCAGGCAGTAGGATGGGATGGCAAGCAAAGAAGGGGCAGCTACTGAATGTGAAAATATTGGAAGAAATCATCACAGAGGGTGACTGATCCAGTAGTCTAGGGTTTGATTGCTGGAGTGCCTTTCTTACAAACAGAGCTAAACTCTCCTAATAGGAGATTTGAGGTCCATTTGATTTGTGAGAGAAAATTGTGTTTTCAGTAGCAACAGTATGTACAATATGTGATTATAACAACTGTAGGTCAAAACTCATTCCTGCAGGCATTGCTGTCTAATCAGACCTCTGGCAAGACTGGAAAAGGAGTAGCACCTAACTGGCAGGTGAAAATAGCTGTTCCTCTCTTCTGTATCTTGCAATTGTATCATGCTGATATTCCAACTTCTGCCTACTGAAAGCAAGGACAGTCACTTTAAAACAGATCTTGCTCAGATACCAGAGGTGGCACCTAAGCAATTCATAAGGCAGTTAATACTGGAGCTGGGGTGCTCCATTAGGCTGCTGAAGACTGAGTGGTGAGTTTTGGGCAACAGTCCAAAAACTAAGTTGGACTTAACTCTCCTTCTGCAACTAGTGGATCCTTTCCTTATCTGGGTTGTTGGCACCCTGGTTCATAGAGACAAGCGCTGCCTGCCTAAGAAGTTTCTCTCCTTTTTTGGTACTCTATTTCCTCCTTGCAACAGCAATTGCTAAAGGGACTCAAGGGCCTCAATTCATTAATCTTTCCTTCAGCTCTATCTAGGACGTATGTTTTTCTCTGTCCTGCCTACACTTCTCAGCCTTTGTGAGCAGCCAAGTTTACAAACTGTGGAAAGAATAAAGGTGCTGGAACAAAATGTGTCACTATGAATCTTTCTGCAGCTGCATATGCATTTTTTGCATAGTCCCATCTAGTCCTTCCACCGCTCTCCACATGGAACTATCAGAGCACCTTACAGTCATGAAAAAAGTAACATAATGGGTCTGCCGCATGGTTTTCTCTTCTGTTTAAAAGAATTGTGTGAATGTGGTTTTTGTGGAGCTGAAGCTGTTACTTTGAAAGGCTTGGTCCATAAGGTGATACTGGATATGTTACTATCCAGACATTACAGTGCTGTTTCATCCATATTAGCCTCAGTAATCTGATAACTAGTACTTCCATTTCTATATGGCTGAATATTTTAAGAAATATGTTCTGTAAATCAAGGTGACTGTTTTATCATCTTCAATTATCACCTTAAAAATAGATCTTTTGGAAACCATTTATCCGTCCCTCACCCCTATTCATTTTCCTTTCACAATGTATCAACTTAAAACTTTAGAAATTATTAGCACAAGATGTCTCCCTTATGTAGACCCGTAACAGCTAAATACGTGTATTTGTTCTGCATCACCAACAAAAATGCAATGACCTGTTCTGGCATTTAGTTGGTAATTTCCATACATGTGACCAAAAGCTCAGATAATGTACTATCTGCCTGCTTTTTGTACAGGCCATGGGATTTACATTTATATCAGAAGTCTTGCATCATACCGAATGTCTGCCCACCTTGCCAAGCATTCTTTAGCCAGAAGGGAAGTTTGAGAGGACAGATATCAGCTTTGAAGATTTAAGCAGTTGGACTATGCTGTATCCATTTCAAAGAAAGCTACTAGACATGAGTCTGCTTCTGTCAYGGGTTCCCCAAACCCGCTTGGGGAAACAGTGCATGAACTATTGAGCTAAGAACTTGAGAGCCTCAAGGTTCGAATGTGGAAGGCACCTTGTGAAGAAGGGAAACTCATCAAGGCTAGAGCACCTCATGTTTTCCTGTAAGGGGTCATATATCACATTAGCAATAAAAAACAGATAAGAAGCTCCAGAGATTGAACTTTCTGCAGATATTTAGTAATTACCCTGACAAAAAATGCCTGGGTATTAGTGTTAGCAAAACATGATGTGATAAAATCAAATGTGAAGTAAGATGCAAATCCTTAATGATATTAACTCTCAGCCCTATCATGTTTTCTTCTCAAGGATGCTGAACTATTTTATTTGTTCCTTTCGGAAATCATTCCAATGTGTACAGATGTGAGTAGGTGAATGTGCAGGGTAGTGAATTTTAGAATTTCTTTCCAGTCTTGGAGAGACTCACTCTGTCTACTGAGCCTTTTAATTTAGGGTGAGTAAGGAGTGGAGAATTGCTGGACAGCCCAAACTAAGCATCTAATGCCTACTCCGAGCTTCTAACATTTCACAGAACACTTCAGTGCAGCCATTTCTAGCAAGAAGCATTGTCTTGTGTATAGGATACCTTTGCACTGCACAGTGAAGTCCAGTGGAGTTCAGAGCAGGAAGAGAAAGGATCCCAGTATTTTTAATTGAAGTTGTGGGAGGAATGCTGCTGTTCCTCAAAATGTGCAAGTGGTATCATGAATTAGAAATAGATATGCCTGTGTTAATAAGCTTATCTGTTAGCTGTACTTATTTTTGTTGTATTATATTTTGGTTTTAATATGGATATAAGTTTTATACCCCTCTCGAAAGACTACATTCTCTGCAATTCACTGTATGATTCAGCAATTGCACCCTACTTAGTAAGGAATTGAAGGAAATAAGGTCACCACTTAATTGTCTTTCTGGAACTGGATTGCTTTTTGGAACTTAGCATGGAAATCATGAGGATTGTAGGGTAGGTGATAGGAATAAATAACAGATGCTTGTTGGCACCTAGTTGGTTTAGTTGAAATAGATTTAAAAATAAAGACGTTTATTTTCTTTCAATTTCTTTAGAAAAATTATTAGAAAAACTAATTAGGAAATATTAAAAAATTTTGAAAGTACTGAGTTAAATCTGAAATGCCATTTCTTAATAAACTGGGGCTAAATTCAAAAGTGATGTGCAGCATCATGTAACATGCACTTAACTGATGTCTAACCAAGACAGGGATGAGCTGTATGGGATGGCACTTCCATCCCAGTCCTCAGTGTGCAAATTTTAGTGACACCAATGGATTTTGCTGAAATACGGCTAAGCGTAGTCAAAGCTGATTCTGATCAGTGGGCTTGTATGCTCAGTCCACTGAGCATAAAAGGCATTGACCAGATATTATTTGACTAAGTAGATCAGTTTGCTAGGTCAGGACTTATAAATAAGTAAAATGGACCTAAGCTAAATAAACTTTTGTGTCATTGTGGTTTCCCTTGGGACATGGATATGTATGAAATCATATACTACTTTGAATCTCCTTAGTAAAGGATCACGCTCTCTTTTCTAAATGCTGATTGTTGACCTGCTAGACCAGCATGTTTAGTGTGTCATAGACTTATTTATGTTCTGTTGTGAGCACTTAGGAGTGGTAAGCGCTGTTGTGTTGTTGGTAATTATGTGTGGCCACTGAGCTCATGTGCTAAACATCCTTATGAAATTTTCATTGAGAGAAAGAACTGGGGTTATATTTTCAGCATGGTATGAAGGAATTTAGCTGCATGACTCCCATTAATGTTAATAACAGTTGTGCATCTAAATCTGTACATTGCACTGAAAATTTACCCCTTGGTGTGCTTAGACTAGAAGTATGTATCTGAAATCATCCTTCCTTGAAATACCCTGAAAATCTAGTGAATATGGACGGTGGGGAGGGATCAGAACTACTAAATCGAAAAAGAGCTGGAAGGAACTACAGAGAAAACAAAGAGGCAAAGCAGATCAAACAGCGGTGAAGTCAAACAGAACATGTGTTGGAAACAAACGAGGATGTTCAGAGCTCAACAAGTCACACTACAGAGAAATCTCAAAACTGCACTTCACTCAGGTCATCGTTAAACAAAAGCAATGTATATCAAAGCACCTCCTCAAAAACTGAAATCCGCTCTGAGTTCTCAAAGCTCTCCTATAGCTGAGGATAGTTATGAATTATAGCATGTAGGGACATGCATGCAAGTGCCTGTATTCCTTACCATGTAGTAGAAGTTAGGACATCAGATTGGTCCTCCGGCCTTTCACTTTGGAAGCTTAAATTTGTTTTATATATACACACACACACACAAACACAAATGTATATATAAATTTATATATATATAAAATATATATAGTATGTGTATGTATGTGTGTGTGTGTATATATATATATWTWTTTTTTTTTCCTTGACCCAGAGATTAGGAGTTTCACTTTGTCTTCTTGTTGAAACAGTCACAACTGAGGTGCTTGCAGTACAAGGTTCCAATAAGCTGATCTTTCAATAAGCTGACACGTCTAATCTCTAGGACCTGTGGGGAAAATGATGGAGAAGGAGGAAGGTGTGCTACCTTTCTTTCCTCACGTTTGCAGGGCAGAGCGGTTGTTGCTCATTTGCCCGAGATGGAATTGCAAAAAGAGTTGATAGCATAGGCCAGGCTTTGACCTGACTGGAAATGAAAAGCAAGATTTGTGGGTACAATTTTCTCAGCTAGGTTCACCTTTATAAATACCAAATATTTTATTCATTTTCCCTGAAAAAGCATGTATGTAAGATTATAGTCAGAAAGGCTTCAAGGATCAAGACCCTCTATTATTAATATTTGATATCCAATATTTCTAGTAACAAGATAATTACTTGTGTGTTGGTTGAACTCTCTGAAACGTTCTAAAAAAAATGTAGCTACATTTCCTAGCAAGAGGTGGATTACTGTATGCTCCTGTGGTATTCATTGTGATGTTGTTAATCAAAGCTGAACTCTTGATACTAATCTTGATGTTCCTCTGTGTGTCCAGTATTGCTCTAGTGCAGTCCTGTACTCTGTTTACCACTTTTTTCATAAAAAAAAACAAAAAACAACAACTAGAAGGTTCTCAGGAAGCAGTATGAGTTTAAATTCATCTATTCAATGCTTTCAGTTTTGAGCTCAAGAAAACTACCTTGGGATCTCATTAAGGAGCTGTGAAAATTGCTTTGTCATTTGTCTATTGTTTCTGGCAGGCAAACTGTACTTCATTATGATTTTGAATCTCTACTCTAGGTATACTCCTCCTCTCTCTTCCTCCCTTGTGTGTTCATATACCTGTAACTATATCTGTCTATAGAGTGAGGCTGTCATGAGAGAAAGATCTCATAATTAAAAAAATAACTACGCAGCCCTGTGGCTGGCAATGAAGAGTTGAGTACTTCAAAGAGGATTGACTATGTTGCATATTTTCCTTCAGCAAATGTACTATATAGGTAAGCCACCTTCTAGCTGGCTGATATAAGGAAAGCTTTAATTCTGTCTCATTTATCTACTTTGTGATGTACAAGATTCTACTTTAGGGGTTTATCTTAAAGACCAGATTTAAACAAAAAGTGTAAGCAAAATGAAAGAGGCAACAAATTGAGGAGTCTGGAGAGATTATTGTTTCTGCATAGCTTAATCTATCTTGGAAAACTATCAGACTAAAATTTTTGAGATTCCAGGCTTAGTGAAATGAGATTTGTCTATTTGTGCTGATTAATTTTATCTTGGATATTGTTGGGAATCTAAATTTTGTTATATGGTAAATAAGCAATAGCCTTCCTAGCCCAGTGTATTGCCTCCACCAGAGGTCAATGCAAGACCCCTCTGAAGAAGGGTAATATATCCATAATACCTCCTCTTGTTTGATGCTTCTACTTAGGGGGGGTAAATTTCTTCCAAACACCAGCTAGTTATTATTTTATACTCTGAGGCATGTAGGTTKGTTGCCCTTGTAATTTTATTCTAGTTAGCTTAGTGTAAATGCAGATGCTGTTTTTATTCATAAATGTCAACTCTGTTTTTGTATCTTACTAACCTTGGTAATGTCCTGTGGCAGTGAACTCCACAGATTAATTGTATGTTGTGTGGGGGAGCCTCGCCCATGTCACCTTTTATCCATTTTAAATATATAGCCTTTCTATCAGAGTTAGTCAAATGATTAAACATCAGCAACAAAAATAATGGAAAAGGACTATTTTTTGTAAGTGAATAAATGCCCTGATTTCGTTCACTACTGTTCTTGGCACTATATTATATGTACGGTATGTTTTGATTATCACTCTGCAGTATTTATGAATGCCAAGGTGTCAATGTAATACTAGCAGACATTATAAGGAAGTGTGTTGTTATGACATACTAACTGTTCATTTTTCCGTTGCTTAAAAAATGTGTCATCCAATCAAGGAACAGAAACCTAACTAGCATGAATAGTATATAAAATGAACGGCTCAAAGACTACTTACAAACTTAAAATTATTCATCCAACAATTCAGCTAGCACCTATGAATAATTTATATGTATTTCAAGAAAATCAGGTTAAATTTCACTCATGGTTCTGCAGCTTTCAGTATGAAAGGAATATTCATAAAACATAGTTATTAAAATCTTAAACATTATTCTTCATTTCAGAAGCTTAAATTTCAGAGTTATGTTGATCTAATTGGGGCACTAAGCAAACCATATGACCAATAAAAATAATACAAATTTAAACTATCAAGTACTTGTAACAAGCTGTTGGCAAACATATTCCAGACTAAGTTATATTAAATGTGAATATTTTTTTCAATGTCAGTACCTTCAGATATGCATGAATCAAGCCTAGGCAGAAGCTGACTRGGAAATTTTATATAAAATAACTTGTTCAGCTGTGGTATTATGCTCTGTCTCTGGCAATTCCAAAATTTTATTTATCCGCTCCATCAGACTATAGAAATAAAAACAAGTGATCCACCCCAAGACAAAATATATTTGCATAGTTCGCCTGCCACAATGAAAGAAATGTCAGATTAAAGGTTTTCAAATCTAAACCCTTTATTTCAATTTATTACTTAAATAAGGAATTACTGAATGTTTGCTCAGTGCAGCTGCAGCATTGGAGGGGAAGAAGAAGAAGATAAATCTGATCCTCTTTTTAAGTCCTTTTGTCCTAATCAGGTAAATCAGATATCCCTTTAAGAAGTGGTTTTATCCAGAATTGTAGATGACTAAATTCTAAGACAATAAAATATTCATAGATTCTGGTGAGGTACCAGGAAGCCTATGATATTAGAAGAATGTAGAACCTGTAGTCAGATTGGATCTCAAGTTATGATTTCGATCCAGAAGAAATAAGGACAGATACTGAATGTCCACAGCCTATAATGACTGTAGATGAGAGGGGCTATTAAGTATCCATCTTTTCCCCTTGTACCACAGCTTTCTAGAGTTGGTGATAAATCCTTCCTCTGTCTAAAAATATTTACCTTATATCCTTGTGGTGAAGGATTCCCTTCTCGGGGAATTCACCCTTGTCCTCCACTTCCAATTATAAAACTCAAACTTTGTCTTGTATTTCCTATGTGCAGAAAAATAGGCAAGTAAAGTACTTGACTTGCAAGCTCTCACCTCCTTGGTTGTCACTTTGCCTCCTGTTGGTATAATGACCCCAGTGAGCTTTCTTAGGGTTTATTTTGTTTTTCCTGGCGTACTTAGTTATTCTTATTTACATTTCCCATTACTACTTGTGCTCTCATTTTATATTTTATTCATCTTTCTCACTTTATTTGTTCCATATAGGCTACTCTTACAGAATCTTAAATAATGTTGTTTGATTTTTTTCTGCCCACTACTATTTTGCTCTCTGAATATGGGAAATACCATATTCAGGTGAAGAAGGTGAATCAAGCGTATGGTCTACCAGATAGCACCTGGAGGCCTGGTCCAAATGTATATTACTTAAAAACAAACAAACAAAAAAAAAAAAAAAAAAGAGAGAGAGTGAGTGAGTGAGTGTGTCAGGACCACTAGGGAGTACTGCATTCCTGCCAGTGTGCTTGAAGGCATTATGATTGCTGCTGCCCTTTGCAGACATAAAGCCTTGAGGCACCACTTCTTGTGCCTGTCTCTCTTGTAGTTTTGCACTGCCTGCAGGAGTCCTAATTTAGCCCTTAATGAGGTAATTGTAGCGTTGACCTCAAAAGGCAAGTTCGAAGCTGAAACACACACGACCACTCATTCTTTTCTGGTGACTTGTACCAGATGTTGCCGAGAGAAGCACCAGAGGACACTCAGGTTGTGTTCACTAGCATTGCATTCCCTGGAGGATAACTACCTTGATTTTTAATTAGTTTTATAGTACACAAAGCCGTTAAAGGCTGCTGCTGCTGAGATTGATTCAGTGCTGAAATGAAGTCAAGACCTTTCCCGTGATATTTTCACCTCTGGTTCAAGTGAAAAAGTAGGAAGTACAAAGGCAAACAAAACAAGAAGCATTCTTTTCTCTACAGCTCTCTATTAAGCCCCAGGTATCTTCTATGCATGATAAGAAAAAAACTTGACAAAGTTCCTGTAGCTGATTCAATTCATGTATTTTTTTTTTAATGGTTTCTTATCTAAAACAGAAGATATGGAGACAGTGAAGACAGTATTCAGAAAGTATTAGTGTTGATAAATGCAATCAAGTAAGCCTTCCCTGTAGTTTTATTTGCACTCAGTTCTCAGTTCCTTTTACTTTGAAGTGCAAGTTTCTGTCAGTAATTCATTTAAAATGCATATCAGCTGGAGAATTTTACCAGACTTGCAGTATTTTTGTGTTATGGTCAATCCCCTTCACAGCTTCTGTAACCCTTGTCTGCAGAACTTGTTTTTCTAAATGAGTGGAACCCTGATGATGTTCTCTGTCAGCACCTTTGCATTTCCCACACTCAAAATATGATCCAGGTGTCTTATAAAAATAACCAGAGAAGAAATATTGGCATGGGTTATGAATAATTCATTAATTATGTGGTAAGGTTATTCATACATTTTTCAATAGGGTAAGAGACCATTTAGAAGGTCCATAGACTTTTTGGAATGTCTTCACCTCTATATACTTTCTCATCAAGTTATACAAGTTGAATGGATTTCCTGTGTGTAATCTTGTTTAGAGTGAACTACAATATCTACAAGGGGTGGTGCTATTTTATTTTGTCAAATGGTATTTTTTGATGTGTGAGAAAAGAAAACTCCTTCATCCAAAATACCCAGTGGCATAACATTGTGCCAAGTGATCACAAGGTCCATTACAGGCTGCCTAAGTCTTTGACTTTAAAATACTGCTGTTGCATTAGACCCTTACTCCTCATCTATCTTCATCCTTGTGAAGGCTTTATGTAAACAATTCCTTTATCAGTATGCTGCTGATATGGTGCTGCCTTGTTTCTCTGTAAAAAGTACCACCTCAAACTCTGCAATTGATAAAAACCGTTCCTTAGTATAATAAGATATCTATTAACATGCAAAATGTGTCATGAAAACTGCAGACACATAATGGTAATAAGAATCCTGCATTGACCAGTTTGCTGTTGTATTCTAAGGTCTCATGTTCTGCTGACAATGCAGATGCCTTGTTCCATCTCATGGGGCTGGAACATGCATGGTGATGTGTGCCTGTTTCTTGCATTATCTTCCCTTTCTTCATAAATGTTATTACTTAGTGGTTCGTATAAAAATCCCTGGTCTCTTTCCTGCATTATTGCCTTTAGTAACTCACTATGAAACACAAAGCTGATAYAGTCATGGGTGGGTAGGAAAACTTTCTTTTAATGGTTTTAATGTTTTTCACTCACCAGTACGCCGATCCTTATAAATCAATTTTAAGTCCTTCCCAGGTATGCCTGCGGACAAAACCTCATATCCCATATGTTTGTGGAAAAGGAAACAACAAAAAAAATAAGAGCTGGAATTACAATCTTACTAATTTCATAATAATGAGCATACATTTTCCAATGGAGTTTTTCCTGAGTCTTGTATTTCAGCAACATTATAGGGTAAATTTTTTGATTAACACTGATGTCATCCCTTTCTGCTAAGACTCCATGACACTTCTAATTTACATGTGTGAAAATTTTTTAGAAAATCATCTTTGTTGTCATACTTAAATCACCAGTCAGATTTAGCAAACATTTAATAAAACTCACCTTCATGTTCAGGGCCATCACAAAGTATATTCATCATTTAAAGCTCATACAAGTCCTTGAAATTGGGTTGAAGTTTTGCATATGTTTTGTGCATAAGGGTGAACTCATCCATTTTGAATGCACATCTGAAACTATGTGCTCATTTCTCTTTCAACACATTACGGAGAGATTCAGAATTCAAGCTTTGGTCTAGTGAGTGTGTCCTTAAGCCTCACTGTTTCAGTTTTCTCCAGATTTGTAGAGCTCTACGAATGGTTAAGGACCAAACATTTGTCATACTTGATCATTTTGATTAATGCATTTGGACACTCTGTCTGGTTAGGATGAGTGGAGTGTCTCCTTGGGGTGTAACAAAGAGACTTAACCTTTGCAAGCAGAGAAGTAACACTGACATCAGCTCAAAAAAAGGAGCCAGTCTTCTAGGCTGAAGTGAAGTCACTGACTAGTGTCTGTCCAGAAGGCAAATTACAATGAAAGATGACACACAGAAGAATTAAAGTAGCTGTTAATTTTAGATGTCTACAAATTTTAGTTATGAGGAAGAACTTAATTAACTTCAGTAGAATTACAGGGGAGAAAAGAACAGCTGTTCTCCTTGTCTGGTGGGATTCAGAGTGAGACTTTTACAATGTTAGAATAGAACATTTGGGAATTTGGAACAGAAAGGAGAAATAAGGGCTATCCTTTTACATGGTGATTGGTACATTCTTGGTACTTTGTTTTGTGAGAGGGAAGCAGGAAGCACTAAAAAGGATGTTATTTCAACACGTAGTCCCAAATCCTGCCTGAGATAGCCTTTACTCCTCATATGCTCTCAATCCAAAAGACAGTGAAAACTTGGTTCAGCCTCTGGAGAAAAACTGGAACAGTCTCAAGGCTGTTCTGTCTTACAGTGATTGCTAACAGCTCAGTGAAATAAGTCTTTGCTTGTCCTGGTAAATGGGCTGTCAGGATTGAGGAAGTGACTGACACACATTTTGTTTGGGAAGAGAGTTATCAGCATATGAAAGATGTCTTCCACATTCAGAAAAAGGGAACAGAAATTATTCTACAGAAATGCCTCAGCTACTCTCAGGTTTATATTGTTTCCCAGACAGACTTCAGCAACACTTTAATACAAGAGAGAGAGAAAATTCAATCCTGCAATGAGAAATGGACTGAGAGCAAAGCTAATTCTGAACAGTGCATCAGAGATACCCGTCTGAAAGACAGTTTAGAGAAAGAATGTTATATCAACGGCTAAGCAAATGATTTATGGTTTTACAATGTAAAAATAAAAACACTGTTAGCACCTTGCAGTGGAGATGCTAAGCTGAGAGATATTAAATTGCCAACTTAATATTTGTGATTTTTGGTATGAAAGATTCATTCCTTTACAAACTCTTAAATTGCAACATTGAGCAAAGATAGCTCAGTGTATGAAGAAAAGTTTTAGATAGTGTTTTCTAGCATATACATCACATAATACTTACTAAAATTTCAGCCATTAAACAATGAACAACACATTAAAGGCTAGATCTGGGTATTTCAGATAAAGTTGTGCAGCACCTGAGATGCCAGTCTTTGGCAGTGACCTGAAGCTCAGGGTGCTCCCAAGGCTTTGATTTAGGTATTCGAACTGACCTTGTGAACTTCAGTTAAAGTTGGCATTACACTGAATACAACACAGTGTCTGTCCTTGCAGCAGATATTCCTGGATTGCTCTAAGGACCTGGGCCATCTTTGTTGCCCAAATAAAGTTCTTCACAAAATACTGTCAGAAAGCTGTACAATACATATGGAAGCAGCTGGGCAGAGCACAAAGCGTTGGTGGCCACCTGTATTGTAGGTTGTTGCACTTTTTGCTTTTCTTCCTTGGAAGATAGGCAGGTAGATGTGGCCAGGAGAACACTGCAACAGGTAACCGGTGAATGCAGTTAGCAAGTTTATCCCCAGATCCGGCTTCAGTACCGCTCCACTTACAGGCACAGTCAAAGACTCCAAACACACTGGGCAGGCATTCTACAGATGTAGAGATTTTTATAACAGTTATGTGGGAAAAAAGACCAAAATACTCTTGTAGCACTTTTTATAGCATGTATTTGCAAGTACTTGTTTTGCTATGAGGATTAAGTAGCATCCATCTCCCATCAATAGGGTAATTTATGAAGCTTGACTCACAATAAAATCAGGAAAGGTGATGGATGAATCTCTGATGTTAAACTCTAGTAACACTTTTTAAGGATTGCATCCAAAGAGGGCTGACTTAAGGAAAATTTGGGGTTAGGAAAAAAAACCAAAACAATAAACAAAACAAAAAAACAAACGTCTGGCAAGGTAGTTGTAAGATTAAGCAGCCAATTCCTTTACATGGGAAAAATTTTACTCTTTCACTCCCAAGTTGTTTCACTCTAAATGATAGCAGCTTTGGTCTACAACTTCCTTCTTCAAGCCTAGGATCAAATTCAGTTTAGCAGTGAGTACTAAATAGGATGTTGTGAGATGCAGCTTATGCTGCACAAAGATTTAAAAACAAAAACAAAGAGAACCCCTGAAAACTTTTAATAATTTGATAGCCTTGTAAAAGCTTTCTATAGAAATTAACTTTTAGGACTTTAGCATTTATTTTCTCATAACAAGGGTGAATCGATTATTGAATGGTCGAATGCACACAGTCCATATTGATCTGTTCATGCATAGCAGCTTTCTCCCAGCAGGCACCTTGCTGCCTGTAACATATTTTAAATAGGATTACTGCTCATTAAATTACAATGACCTGGAGCAATGGTCAACAAAAATGAAATTGCCTCAGTTCATCATGGTTTGGATCACTGCCATTAAATTTCAGTGGCTGCATTTCCCTAGAGTAAATAGACCTGAAGAACATATATGGTTGAATGCTTCAACTTCTTGGATTTAATCAAGTAAAACTAAAAATTTCATACCTATATCTGGAAGGTAAGGAAGTGCAAGGATTTCTTTATTGTAATATTAGGGCATTTTAAAAGTTGGCTTAGATTAAAACGTAACAATCTTTAGCTGATGTGATACACTGGGACAATGCTATGCACTACTATGTTGGCTTCTGCACTCATGGGACTTTATTTTGCTTTCAGGCACTGCTGGTCTAGTGGTTAAATCAGGGCAGGAAGTTCTAGASCATTAGACTACATCTGTGTCCCTTAAATTTAGAGATGAACACAGGGAAAGGACATAGAAGTCCAATTAAAAATACAGGCACTGAAACAAACAATTGGCAGTAGTTTTGCTTCGTGGGGACCCAAGATGGAAAGAGAAATCAGGTATTTAGGAAAAAACTCTGGTAAACATCAATTAATTAAAAAATGTGGCTATGCTGAAATGGTCACTGGAAAAATAGATTATCTATTCTAAATATTAGCTGCTAACTTCCTCAAAATCCAGCTTCAGTAGATTTAGTAGGGGTTTATACTGATAAAACAAAGAGAAGGATTTCTTCCTGAAAGATAAAGACCCCAAGTAATACAGCAACAATATTGCTTTGTTTTGGTGCACTAATCTAGCTTTTGATGTTCTATTATGAATAGATGTGACTATTTATTGGCAGGTGGAATTAATGAATAACACAGCTCTATGATGCTCTTGTTAATGTGATGTTGAAAGGACTTAGTTTTTCGTTTAACATAGATTATAGTTTTTATTTTCTTAGAAACCTGGTGTAGGTATGTTACCCCAGGGAGACAGACTGCCTTTTGTTGTGAGAATTATGATATGGTTGTTTATGAGCACAAATAACATTGCATAGGGGAAAACTTCTGATTTGGATGGACTGAAGAATGTAACTCCTGCATATGACAGTGTCCAAGCTGTTTGCAAATGGCTGGCAACATTTAATCTTTGCTGAACAACATTAGATTGTAAATCATAACTTAATCCCATCAGAAGCTGGCATTTGTTACCAGCTCCAGCAATTTGAAAAGCCTGATATACTACATATTTTACATAGGATTCATGGTGAAAACCACAACTGTTGATGAAATGAGAATTATATAGCAGCATTGAAAAAATACAATTCTGAACTTGCTGATTTTATGAAATATATAAACCTACATATTAAAGTTTCACGTATTTAGGAATTTTCAGTCTTTTTTGCCACAGCTTTTCAAGATTTGAACAGAAAGATACCCACTGACATCCATCTAAGCTGCCTGTTAAATCTGACACAAAAGCTTCTTGCCCCTCCCTGTGCCAGCTCTTGTGTTCATAAGGCCACATGATGAACTGAGTCAGATCCCTGAAAAATAGCCCATGAGTTATTAAACTTAGGTGGTCTGCTTCATTATATGGATGCATAAATGCTGGTGGAGGCACAAGGGAGATGGGAGTATGCAGATGGGGAACTGAATGGAATTACATCCAGGTATTCTTTCTGTCTTGTGGTTATTAAAACCAGTGTGCTTTTCTCTGAATTGTGCAATTCATGTATTCCAAAGTACTAGACTTTTAATAAGGAGGCTTTAGAGAGTGTTTTTGTAAGGTTGGTATTTTTAAAATTTGAGTGKTTTTTTTTTTCCCTTTTCCCTACGGGTTTTTGGGGCACATCACTCTATTACTCTCTGCGTACCTTTGTTTCAGCAGAGCACATCTTGAAATCTCACCAGTTCAGAGTGTGTATTTCCTTCTAGTTTTGGTGGTCAGTCTGGGGATGCTGTGTTACCTAAAGGTTCTTGTGCTGATTTACATGGTACAGCAAGGGTATGCTGCACTGTATGCAGTGTTAGTCCTTTTGTGTGGAGTAGCTTATTCTGTTTTGAAAATGTTGTAAGCTACTTTTGCTCCAAGTGAATGTGTGCTAAGAAAGTGCATATGAGGAGGAAGTGTGCAGTAGCTAATACACTGCAATTCACATCCTTGTTCACCACTCTTCATGGGCCCTGTGTCCTCAGACAGCAAGGGCTCCAGCTGGGCAAAATTACACAGAAGATGGATTGTTCTTCATACAGGGTCCTAACCAAGACCAAGATAGGCTGGAATACAATGATAGAAGAAGTAACTAGGCAGCCCTATGGTTTAAAACTGAAGTGAATCGTCTGTATCTGTAACAAAGTTAGGATTCGATACCTCGAGTCAGGCACACAAAATGAGCTTCTGTGAGAGCTAGGGCCACTTTTAAAGACCAGCCTGGGTACATGCATAATACTTGTGCTGTGTTCAGCAATTTAACTTTTATGGTCTTGCTTTATTCGTAACTGCATCTGTAAATTTCTAGGAGTCCTGTTTCAGGCTGCCATTTTAGGGGCAGAGCTGATGTCCTGTGTAACAGAGGAGATGCTCATGGATCTCTCCAAGAGACTTTTTGAAACATCCTGCAGCGTTTTGTACTGCAACACAAGGTTGTTTCTTGTAATCTAAATAGAAAGTCATTGAGACAAAGTGAATTACTACATTTTGTGCTCAAGCTGAAATAAACTTTCTAGCTTGATGTTCTGATTAAATCATCATCTGATTCTCTTCTAATCTCTCCAGTGGCTCTTAGCTGTTTTCATAGAGTCCACATTCCTTTTCCTTACAATGGAGACCTGCAGTGCCAGCACTTTATTCCTCCCTTTCTCAGGATACACATTTACATACTTGCTCCTAGACTAAGGTTTGCCAGCTAAAGTTATGTGACTTCTTGATGGAGGGAACTGGAAGCTGCCACCCACTGTTTTCTGATTAACTGATTAAATTACCTCTGAATTTTTCAGGAATAAAATGAGTATTTATTATCATTATTATTATTATTATTTTTAGGACAGACAACAGAAACTTGCAAGCTGTTTGCAAAGACAGTGGTACTATCACCCTTTATACCATGAAGCCAGTGATTAAACCTGGGAAGCATGACACCTGGACTCAAATTCTCTTTCAAACTGAGCTGGGAAAGGAATCCTGACTTTCTGTATAACAGAATAACATCCTAAGTATCAGGCTAAAGGACACTAGAAGAGTCTCTTACTTAGAGTCCTGTTGAAGATGTTCTGTTTTCTGTACCACTCTGCAATCACCATAATGATTGTCTTTCTAGTGGTTATGTATTTTATCAATGTTTAAACTATTGATTTACTTTCACATGAAGACTTAGAGGTGAGGTTTGATTAGGGGAGTGCAAAAGAAAGGAAAAATTTTGTACAAGAGACGATGCCCCTCTTTTGTGAGTGAGACCTCTTTCATAAAAAATATTCTGTTCCATATTGGCATTAATTTTCCTCCATGATTTGCCAACCATTTCAGTAGCATTAGCATGTAGAAAAAGCTTTTGTGATTGTGTTTTCTAAAACAATTTTGAAATACAAGTTCCAGCAATAACAAAAACTTCTCAATTTTAGTGAAAATGATTTTGAATTTGACCCAAATACATATTTCTAGCTTTTATTTTTACTGTGCGTGAGAGATACAGTGAGTTACACTGGATGACTGTATGATGATTGCAGAGTGAACATCCATCTCCTTTCAATCACATTTTCACCTGCTCGTATGGTGTACACCTGTGCCTTGTTGGCAATACAATTGGTATTTTGCCACACTTGAAATTGCTCTTGCTTTCACCATCATAATTTAGCTTGACAAGTCCAAATCCATGTGTCATGGATAATGCAGACATAATGCCATTAGTGGAATCTAGCAAAAAGGTTTGTGGAAAGTAGAATGATTTGCCCAGGGAGAATGAATTCAAACTGAATTACCTGCTGTTATCCTCCTCTAGACAAGCAGTCAAAAGCACAGTTTGGAAAAACAACGGGATGAGAGTGCCCCATCATTTCCAATTTGTATTGCACCTATTCCAAGATGGGGCACTTCGGTGTTTGCTAACTTCATGGCTACTAAACACACAGCAATTTCAGATAAAAGATGTTGTCTTTTTTTTTTTTTTTTTAATTCTGTTTTGCTACATTGCTTGAGGGCTTCATTTTAAATAGGTATTCTTTAACTTAACAATTGTTTAATGCTTTGATTTTAATAATGGCAATCGGTTAATCTAATTTCACCTTTTGTGCTTGTTGGCTGTTTTCTGCTTTTTGCCTTTTCTGTTAGTTACAGTGAAGCCTGAGGTTTGTTCTGCAAGTAGGCCTTGAATGTGTTGCTCCCTGTATCCTGTCTTCTTCTTATGTTTCAACAGCAACATTACCTTAAGTACAAATGAGTAGTTGGACCGAAGTAAAGAATTTTGAGTTCTACAGGTTAAAAACACTGAACATAAAATAAAGAATCAGTATATACTTTTATATTTAAATGAATAGAAAAAGGAAAGACAGAAGATGACTGCTTAACTGGATAAATATGTATTAATGTAAGTTCAAAATCATTTTAGTGCCCATGAGTCCAATCATTTCCAGTTGCAGTCTGCTATGTATTGACATATTCATATGTGCCAAAGGTAGCAATTTTTTTATAGTATCAAAGAAAATGAGAGAAAATGCAAATCATTAATAATATATGTACACTATGTATACAATATATCCCTTAAAGTAAAATCTTACTGGAAATCTTTGTTTCTTTGGGCTTTTTCTCTCATTGGTGAATGCTCCCATCCAGTCAAGGGTGTTCTCCTAGGGGGTGGCAGGTGCTGGTTTAGAAATGCTGTGACCCTTAGGCTRACATATAAAAGGGGGGCCTTGTTGTCATCTCCCCTGACCACATGTAGAATATATAAAGCACATGCCACTAATAAGGCCTGTTGGATGAGGCCTGATCTTGTTTAGGTGTGCTCACAGCATGCTACTCAATGGATTTAGGTGACTAGTGTTTGGATCTTCTGATCAGGGAGATTGGATTGATCCTGTGTGAGACTGCAGCTATGAGTAGCTTGAGAATTTTAGGTTGGAAACTGAAATGCAAACTGAGCTGAGGTGCCTCCAGGATTACGCCTAAACTGTTCAGTTATCTAACTTCTTGCTTTTTCTTTGTATAAGTGCTTAATGTGGAATTTAAGGTGGTATTAGATGACTACGTACAAATGGAAACCCCTGCTTAGTTGCCTCTCAAACTTAACTCCCTAGTTGCCTTACTCTTCAGCATTTTGAGCATGTCTCACTTTAGACTGGAATAAGCGAATGAGTGTCCGTTTATTTCTGAACTTGTCTGAGATTCAGGAACCAGGTATTTCTCCACTTGAGTACCTTAAGAATGCTTGTAATGTAAATATATTCTGTCAAAATTGGGCTCCTCAGACAATGTGCTTATAACCCTCCCTTTCTTTCAAGGGAGGGCCAGAAGGGTAGATAATGGTGCTGATGCTTCCTTTTGTATAATCTCAGTAGTTTGGTCAGTCATCTGAGAAGCAAAAGACCTGGGTCTATTTCTCTGTGCTGCTGAGAAAATCAGACTTTGATATTTGACTTCTTAGGTAAGTGTCCCACCTAAATTATTTGAAAGCATGTCAGTGTCTTCAGGCCTTTTCAAGAATAATTCCTGCTCAGTTCTTTGAAAGAAGAGGTATACCTGCATTTAAGAAGGCTTGCTCTTTGTGGATGAAGGCAGCTCTCTGATGTTGTAAAGCACAGAAGAAAGGATGTTTAGGAAGCTTTGGCCTCACCATTTTCCTATTGGATAGTGGTTTAGACAGCTTCATGCTAAATATCTTGACTCAATTGTTATGGCTCCCTAACTTAGTTAGGTGTCATGGAGCTTAGGCTGTAGGTGTGTAGGTCCTTTCTTGAACCTAGCCTGAAGTAATCTTCATCTTGTTGAAATTACTGGTGTGACAACAACCGATATGCAGCAGTATCTTGCAAAGCACAGTAATGCAGAGATTTAGCATTGCATGAAAGAATTCCGCTAAAAGCTTTGAAATGTTTGGATAGTGAGGTTATACTGAGACCATATGCTGTCAGTTATTTCTGGAATACCATTTATGACTTATCACCAGTGTCCCCCCCACCCTGTTCACAAAACATTGCTAGGCTGAAGGGGCTTTTGTTCACTTCCAGTACTGATTACTGAGATTCTTTCCTCTCTTTTTCTCACCTTTATTTTTTAAAGCTAGGTTAACATACTGCTTTGTAGACTCCAGTTAGAGCGAAACACTGCAGCAGGGACACTAAATCGAATCTACACCTCACTTCTCCTCTTCATTTCTTGTGCTGGCTGACAGTTCAGTGACACACTGATTTTGAGTTTTGCTGCTCTCTGTAAAGTTTCCTCCCTCCATCACATATTGGTGGCTTTCTTTTGCATGAAGATTGGCAGATGCTTCACATCTTGCTGCTTTATTTATTTAAAACTAAAGAGAATTTCTGGGGGCCACTGGCATCCTTTCTCATCCTGGAGAGGTTGTTTTTGCTCATGTTTTAGATCTAGGGTGACTATTTTCTTATTTAACAGAGGTTTTGAGGAACTCGTATTGGATATTAGTGTATTACAGTGGCAATACTTTGGCATCTCTCTCCATAGAAACATCACACAAATATGGTTTAGTGGATGACATTATATTCTGCTTCCTTCTTTCCCTCTCACAGGCTCTTGTGCTGGTCAGGCTTTTTTTTTTTTTTTTTTTTTTAATTATAGATTTGGTTTCAGTTGCAAAATGTACATATGTTAAAATGGAAACATTTAGCAGGGAATCATCAGTTTTGATGCCTCTTCTATCTCAAAGTAAAAATAAAAAAAAGTTTTGACATGAAGAATATGTCTGCTTTTAAAAAAAAAAATTGAAATGATGTTCTATTTGGAAATGTAAGCTAAAGAATAACCCAAACTGAAATAACTTAGTTTGTACAATTTAAACCCTTCTTCCATTCCTGTATTTCAGTTTAATGTCAGTGGATATTCCTACTCCTTGCCTTCCAGGGTTTCTTGGTGTCTTAGAGATTCTTATGGTACAGCAAAACTGCTTTCCTGCCTCTTCATTAGTGACACCTGTCCTAGCAAATTAAACAGTGACAGAGAGCATTTCTAGTTATGGGAAATCATCTGTCTCTACTTTTAAACTGTTAGAATGGTCTCTGTCATGGTTTTGGCTCGTGCTAGTGGGCATTCTCTGAAATAGTTCAGGCCCTGGTTTGGGAGTTAGCATAATCCAGGAACCATTCCTAGTCATTTGCACGTGGTCTCTCAAGTTTGGAGTGTTTTAATAATATGTGTGTTGGATATTATGTGCTGGTTGGCCTATGAGTCAGAGACCAGTTGTGGGCACATTAATCTGCCTGTATTTTAACGGRTAAATTTTATTACAAATAAGTGTTGTTCTGTTAGGCAGAAGTCTGTGTGGCCTATYTCAAAGCTTCAGCTTCAAAAACTTTTCTGAATGAGCACTGCTGGAAGCCAAATAATCTCTGACTCAGCCTGACACAAAATGCAGTGTAATGAAGAACCTATCGCTTGACAAACTCGGGGAACTTTGACTAGAGGTTCTCCAGCTCATTTTTTTTCTGTAACATGGACCCAAAACTCAACAGGTAGTTCCTGAGTAAACAAAAGGAAAAGTGAGTCATGTAGCAAAGACAGCATGACCTCACTGCTACACCACATGTATCAGCCAAGCTTTTGACCTTTCTGTCCAAGACATTTAATTTTCTTTTAACTGATGAGATTATAAAAATCTGAGGACTTCAGTAGTTCTGAGATGTCTCTGCAGTATTCAGTTTTCTGCAGGCAGTAATCTGTTAGAAACCGAGCAATGGACCAGCAATCCTGTACTTCTGGGCTAGCATCCTTGGCTGAGTGTCCAGCAGTCCATGTTTGAAAGTGAGACTTACCAGGAAAAAGCTGTGATAAATATAGTGAAATCAGCCTAAAAAAAGATTGGTTTAAATATTGGTAATATAAACTTTGGCATCTCTTTCAAAAATTTTTCTGATCTTTTATTGTAGAAATTCTGGATATTCTGATTTGTGTGCAGCTACTATTTTTCTTAGAAGTCAGACAAATTCTTGATCTCACTGACTTTCTGTGGCAGAGTTCTGTAATCTAATTACTTGCTCTTTTTCAGTTTAGCATTTGTCACCTTCTGGATTCACTGAATGTGGTATTCTGATTCTGGCTATTTTATCTTCTAAGTATTACTTTTATTGCTTATGTGGTGCTGAATGTATAGAAGAAATAGTGTGCTTGTTACAGTTTGTTCCTGGCTTTTGCTTGGTTCTTCTGTGCCAACTACTTGGACAGGACTCCTAGAAGGTATTTAACAGCTGCTCTTGCTACTGGTATTTGGCAGGCTACAGGCTTACCTCATTGAAGATAGTCATTGGTCTTATAAAATGATGAGTGCTACAGTGGCACTGTATGTAATATGATTATTAAAATAGCTGGATTTTTCTTAATAGGGTCAAAAGTCTGCATAAAGGGGTATTCCAATAAGGGGATTGCATTATGTATAATGTTTATTCCTGCGACTTTGTGAGAGAAATGCAATGTGATGGTCTCAGCTGAATGCAGTATCTGAAAAATTGCTGTTGCAAATTGAAGGATTGGACTGTAGAAATGTAAGCTCTGTAGAGCTGCATAGATCAAATATGGTTTGATTGAACATTATAATTCTCTGAAATAATATTTTTGCAAACTTCTCTTCAGGATAAAATGGCATGTTTAAATGCACTCTGGAAACTGTCATTTGCTACACTGCAAAACCAACCTCGTTTACAAAAACCCATCTGCTGGAACATGTACCTCCCCTGACTAGTGTGTGTTCCCAAATCCATAAATAATGGCATTAACTTATGAAAAGTAATTATGATATAGCTGTCACTATGAACTTAGGTGTGTGCTTAGAGTCCCTCTGTGGTCCTGAAAGATTTCCAGTCAAATAATGGGAGCAAAGATGTCACRTTCCAAAGGTATTTAATAATCTCTCTATGCCTAGCTTGTATTTCTATGGTTAATCTAACTGGGTTTTTGTGTCTACAGCTTTGCTTTTATGCCTAACATTGTATCTGCCTCTTCTCTTGTGCTGTTTTTGTTGCTTGACGGAGCCTTTTTGAAGTAAATTTTGTGTACTGATTATCTTTTCTTCCCTTTTTTTTTTTTTTTTTGTCTCATTAACTTTCTGTTGAGTTAATGTACTGAAACTTCTCAGAGCAGTGTCTGGTATGTGGTGGACGGAGTGCCAGGGCGATAGTGGGAGCAAACAGCAAGAGAGAGAATGTAGGCTGCACTGCAAAAGCCAGTGGTTCAGTCCGTGTAAAGTGGATCCCAGAGAGCCTCAGCTTTAGATAGCTTGAGTGTTTGACACATGGATTGTTCCAGGCATTGCTATCTTGTTACCTTGCTGCCTTCAGTTATTTCATAATCAGTATTTTATTAAAGTAGTGCAAGGGAACAATCTGTATTGTATAACTCTGTTTTATTTTTCCTTGTCCAGGATCTTTTAGAAGTTCTGACTTAACTTAAAAAAAAAAAAAGGGGGGGGGGCAGAAATAAGGGTTTATTTTTATTTTTTAGTTTGTCTGGGTCAGACATGGCATAAGCAGAACCTGACAGGAAAAGGCTGGGATTCTGACTTCCATTTTTTTTTCTCCCTGTAGCAGACAGGATATGCGTGTTTGTGTATGTGTGTGAAAGCTACTAGGTACATATTCCATTTTTAGAAGGAAAACAAACTTTTGATCTCTGGGAACTATTTTATCAAACTCTGCTATCTGTAATGCCTGCTAGGTTGCTTGATGGAGTGGAGTTTAAAATATTATCTTAAGGAAGTACAGAAATGAGGGTTTGGAAATCTGGTTCTATTCCAGGCTATTTTTCAGATGTATTGTGTGACCTAGGAAACAAATCACTTTGTTGTGGCTCCCTAATCCTTCTCACGTTAGAATAACGTTTATTATTTTTAGAATGGTCACAGCAGAGTATTACCTTGCACATATCTTAAAAGTCTGTGGTCCCTTCTTTCCCAAGGATAACTGTTATCCATATCAAGTTTTGTTAGTTTACAAGTAATTTTATACTTCCCCTACCTTGTGGTTCTTAAAGTCAAGGTAAGAGATTTCCTTTTACTATTCAGAGACATGATTCAAGTCTCTACCACATGGATGCCCTGCTGCCACCCTGAAATCTAAAGAGGTTAATTTAGGCTGTAGTCTGAAGACAGTGTAATTGCACAAGAACAGCTGTACAGAAGGAATGAGAGTAACAAAGTTTTCATTTGAGGTCTCAGCCCCTACAAAAATTTGAGATCAGTTAGGTAGCTGCATAAATGAATTTTTGCCATTGCTGCAGCAATGGACTTGCCATTGTGTTTTAGCTGAACAGCTCTTATTTAAGTACCACATTATCATCATGGTACTGCAATGTCTGAGGATGTGAGCAAACACATAATTATATAAAAATGAAAGAAATAAAAAATAAAATACCTTTTTTTAGCTTTCTTTGATGAGGCAGCAACCTAAGAAAGGAAGGTACTGATTGAATTCTGTCCATGATTACATATATTGGTTGACTTCAACACAGAAGAGGAGCTACTCCTTGAAGATAGGTAGAACATATGTCCCCATGCTGGTGGTAAAGACTAGATCTTATTTAGGGCTGCTCTGATCCAGGGCATGTGTTCATGCCAGTAGCTGTCTCTGCAACAATGACAGATCAGGTTTTCCCAGGGCTTCTCATCCAAGACTGGCACTGAGTTAATACAGGAAAGATCTTGTGCACTGTTCTCTGATCTCCCTGAGTGCCCATCTTGATGCTCAGAGTAAATCTGATAAAGTTGTACTTCAATGGATTTCAATCCAGATTATGTTGTCACCTTTAGTGGCAGGACATTTGTTTTTGTTTTCTTTTCTAGAAAGCACCTTTTTTTGCTTGGGATTTTTTTTTAAGCTCATTTCCCTAGTATCATCTCAGATATTAACAAACAAGAAAAAAATATGTTCAAATTTGATTATATTAAAGAGCCAGTAGCTGGAGTATGTATGAGATGAGGTGATGGTACATAAGGCAATTGACTTTTGGTCAAGATGTGTTGTTGTCATCAAAGCAGTCAAAGTATTCAGGGAGTTCAGAAGAATTAAAAAATTTTATACAACTCTTAGCTGAACTTAAAAAGATAGGAGACAGATACTTAGCAGGCTGTGTCTTTCTGGCATTGAACCTGAAAGGGGAGCTGGAGGTATAGTAGGGGAACTGAATGTGGCATACAGTTTAGTCATTCATGACTAAACTGTATGCCACTGAGAGTCAGCGAACAGAGGCAGCAGTTTGCACAGCAGTGTCTGGGCTCTGCTTAGAACTTTTGAGGACCTTGTTGGAAGTTGTGGGGGCTTTCTGGGGACCCCTGAGGAACTAGAGGGTGATTGCTACTAACAGGAAAGGGGAGCTAGGCAAGAACAACTACAGGAGGCCTTAACTTTTCCTGGGAGAAGCTCTAGCTAGGTGTAGCTGCCGCTAACGAGCTGTCTTGGTTGCCCCTGATCAGAGGGAGCTGGGGCCTTTGATCCAGGTGGCCCTTGATTAGGGTGGGTCAGGCACCCTGTGGGTCAGTGCTAGGGAGAGGCCTATATAAGAGCCAGGCCTAGAGTGCAACTCCCAGAGGCAGTGAAGAGATGCAGCAGTTTGTGTAGAAGGGCACAAGAAGGCACCTTCGTTTCCAATCTTAGTAGTGTTCTTCCTCAGATACGGTCATGACATGCTGCAGAGCACATTCCCCAGTAGTTGTTGGAGTCACTGCATCAGCTGTGTCAGAGGCTTCGACCCAGACCGACCCTCTGACAGCAGATGCAGCCCTACAGGTCTCAGGCTGCAGGGAGTGCTTGGGGCCTCTCCGGGAGGCCTGGGCTGGCAGCCAGCTCTCCTGCAGGAGGTGTGCTGCTGTTGATGAGCTGTGTCGTCAGGTAAGGGAGTTACGAGAGGAGGTCAGTAGGCTGCGCAGCATCCGAGAAGATGAGCAAGAGATAGACACAGTATTCTTGGAGACCATATAGCTCCAGGAGTCCCTGGTGTTCTCATGGGGGACTTCAACCACCCCGATATCTGCTGGAAAGACAACACAGCTAGGCACAAACAGTCCCGGAGGTTCCTGCAGAGCATTGGTGACAACTTCTTGACACAGGTGGTGGAGGAGCCAACAAGGAGAGGTGTGCTGCTGGACCTCGTACTAACAAACAAAGAAGGACTGGTGGAAGATGTGAAGGTCGGGGGCTGCCTTGGCTGCAGTGACCATGAGATGGTGGAGTTCAGGATCCTGCGAGGAGGCAGCAGGGCACCAAGTAGGATCGCAACCCTGGACTTCAGGAGAGCAAACTTTGGCCTCTTCAGGGACCTACTTGGAGGAATCCCATGGGTTAGGGCCCTAGAAGGAAGGGGCGTTCAAGAGAGCTGGTTAATATTCAAACATCACATCCTCCAGGCTCAAGAGTGGTGCATCCCTATGAGTAGGAAGTCAAGCAAAGGAGGCAGGAGACCTGCATGGATGAGTAAGGAGCTCCTGGCAAAACTCAAACAGAAGAAGGAAAAATTTTTCCCCTAAATTTTCCCTAATTATATGTTATATATTTTTGACTCAGAGGGCAAGGTTTTTTTCAACAGAAGTCTTTTTAATGAAAAATTTGTTTTCATTGTAGAAAATAGAAAAATTTCATTTCTAAAAATTGAGGAAAAAACATTTTCAGTTAAGAACATTTTAAAAGATGAAACTCTGGAGAAAGTGACATGAATTCATAAGGCATTTCCTTGCTGCTAAATCTGTTGTTTATCTCAAGTATTTTGGGTAAAAGCTAGTACTTGTCAGACCAATGATATCTGAATTTTCCTGGGAAAAATAATTCTCTGTATTTGTAATACAGTAAGATCTACAGTGTATTTTAATGTTTTCTGTTAAAATAATTCATAGACTGTGATTTTCTAAAAAAAAATTTACAAAAAATGAAACACACAAARGTTTTCAGGGATTAGAGATGTTTTTAAATACAGTTTATGAATCTGTTTCTCTGATTAGGGATTTTTGAAGAACCTGGTGAATTCCTATCTGTACTATTTCAAAGTGACTTCCAGCAAAGACCATGAAGGCTTTTGAATAGCCCTTTATATTAGCAAAGTGCCAGCCAGCCTTTGCTCTAATTTTGCTGGCTTTTACTACAGTGATTCAAACTCTATATTCTCAAGGGAATGGGTAACACAAAGCCATGTCATTAGTTAAAATCTGTCAGAGGTCATTAGTGCTTTGAGCTTATTACCATCTTATAGCTGATCAGTGACTAAATGATGTGAGTTTCCAGTGGACAAGCAGTTGTCAGTGGACATTACTTCTATAACTGGCATTAATGAGCCTTCTTACTGGTAGTTTTAGTGGAAAAGTCAAGGGCTGAATGGGAAATAGATAATGATTTACTTATCAGTCCTTGAACTGAGTCCTGCAGGTCATTTCTGTTTATCATTGAAAAATGCTGGTAAAGGGCAATACCAGCGTCTTGTGTTACCTCTCTTCTTAAGGGAAAATGGTCATTTCAGTCTTTAAGGTTCTTCACATACCAAATAATGTGAGTAATATCTACTGCATTATTATTTTATTCACATGGCAAACTCAAACCTTCCCTCTGATGGTGAAAATAAGCTGTGTTAAAGTTGGGCATCTAGCCTAAGTTAGTCATCTTGCTGTGATCACTAGAAAAAGGAGGCACCTCTAAGAGTAATTCATTCTACCATAAAGCAGAAATCTAGGAGAGGAGTGATATGGAGGGTAGATGATTACAGTCCATTTAGATTTAGAGTTTAGATTACAATCCTTAACTTTTTGATGGCTAAAGTAGGGAGAGGCGAAACTTGTCCTAAACTAGCATTTTATTAGTCTTGAGTTTGGCAAGTCTTTGAGAAGTCTTTGGGACGAAGAGTTTTTTGAAGACTGTGGCAATGTTGAAGACGTGGATATAGTCCTTCAGGACCCCAGGTAGAATCATACACATTGTGACAAATTCCTTTTTGTATTCTTTTCCAAGTGCGTTCATAGCATTTGATATTTTTCCTTCTTTCATCTTTTTCAAATGTTCATACCTGGACAAGCAACGGCATTATCCTCTTGTGGGTCTGATTCTAGGGTCCCTTGAATCAATAGAGTGTCTGGCTTTCTGGCTTCCTTTTGTTTATCCAGTCATATCATTACAGGGAATTTAAAAGGAACTGTGCTTTGTCCTTTTTTTAGTGCTTCTACCACTTCAACACTTGCAGAGGGAGTGCTGAAAAGGTTGTTATGCCTTCTTTGGTACAGATTAATGTCAGTATAAACAATCCCCCCCCTTGTTTCTTTTGAATTTCTTTTCAGTTTGATTAATTCTAAAAACATGACATTGTACCTGGTATATGGAAAAGTTCTAGTCTGTATAGCTGCAATGCAGACATCAGTAGACTGTTCTAAGCCATTTTAGAGGCATCATAGTCAGCATTCTTGGGAATTTCACCTGTTTTTGATGCTGGAGCTTTGTCTCTTTAAAGACTGTTTATTATAGTTGTTACCATACCCCACATATTCCCTATTAATTACTGTATTAATTTATGTAATAAAATGTTAACAAATATTTTATTAATGTTAGCTGGCTACACAATGCCTGTGATGAATAGTATTAAAAACATATAGCTTTTTCATTAAACTAGACATTTAAAGCTGATTAACAGTATCAGCAACACTTAAGAGTGCTTTTGTGAGAAGCAGCAAGCACAGATAAGCCAGATGGGGATTATTTAATATGTTTACAAAGTCATACCAAAAGTATTTTGAAGCAGATTTGGTGCTATAGAAAGTAAATATTTTGGCATTAATTTAATATATTTTAGATGTTTACAGGGGTAACTCTACGTGATTCTTTTAAGCAATTTGGTAATATGGACAGTGAGTGTGCTTGTGTGTACATATGTATATGAAAATAAGCTGTAAGGGGTAATTTGTCGCCACTCTTACAGGGAGGAATATTATGAATTGGTTTCTTGAGCAGAAGGTATAATAGCAGAGGTGAATAATAAATTAGATTTGTAGTTGTTACTCTATAGACAAACTATCAGAAAAAGATAATGTTTGAATCTTTACTGTTAAAAAGATCTGAGTTTCAAATTCTGAAAAAAATTGCAAAATCCTGTTGCTTTCCTTAGTGGAGCAATTACAAGATATGTGTAATAAAACCTAATCCAGTTCAAGGTACAGCCAGGATAAGTTGAATATCTACAAGTGGGGAAGGTATGATACTTTGCAGTGGAAAAAATGGCTCAGAAATAACTAAAATATAAGAAGAATATATATTGTTATATATTATTATATATCATTATATATAATAATATGGTATTTACATTATAATATAAAAGATAAATATTATATACATATATTACAAAATATTATATATTATTATTTATATGGTATAATTCAAAAATAATTGAAAGCATAACTTTAATTTACTCACAAACCCCACGTTTTGTTCCTTATTTTGTAGAACTGAAAGGGTAAGAGCAGACGTTTTTAACTCAAAAATATCTTCTCTTCTGTTCTGGCTCTGATATATCAGCAACATTTTATCATGTGATTTAAAGACTCCCATTTCTCACAAGAATATTAGAGCAAGTTATGGAACTGCTTAAATACTGRGGCAATACCTATTCAGATATCTGATGGAAGTTCATCAGTTTAAAAAATCAAATACATATTCATAAATAATTGTTTTCTGTATTTTTTTCCCCAGTTCTACTTTTTTAGATACTCTGTAAAATTTTCTGTACTAAGTAACAGATATTTGGGGGTTTTTGTTTCCGTATCGTTGCTTGCAGCTTGGCAGCATGCATTTGCTACTTTATAGTGCAAATATATGTGTGTATAGGAAAAGTCTGAGAATAAGGGAAAGAGGGGGGGAAGGAAATCTTGGTGAAGCTGTGATCTGAGTCATGCCATTCAGCGTGTTTTTTTTTTTTTTAATTATAAATTATGTAGAGAGAGAAAATATTGTCTGGAACTGAAGTTCAATGAAAGTGTGTAGTTTGATACAGAAAGCATGAAATCTAATCTCAGATAATCTGGATCACATAGGAACAGCTATTGCTGTCAGAGGAAGCCAAAGCTAAATTTCAATTTCCAGTGCAAGAAGAGCTCTTGTTACCTTATGTAAAAGGAATGCAGCTAATCTGGTGGAAAAACTAAATGGTCTCTCTCTTACCTTTTGGTGATCTAGATAGACCTAACATTTGCATACTGTTCCTGACAGCACTGTGATGCTGATAAGACTGCAGACCCAGTATGGCTTGTTATGTGTTCTCCTGCCATTTCCTCTGTGACATCTCCATTGAGCAGAGTGGGCAGCCTCATTACTCTCMGAGAAGAATTTTAAAAACAGTGCATTTATTTTCAGCCAGAACCTTAAATTAACACAGATGTGGGAACAATGGAAAAATGAGCTGCTGTAAAGTGTCCTACAAAGTGAGGAAACCTGCTTCTTCCAAATTCTAACTGATATAGGGCAAAAGAATTAACATTGGTTAGAATGGCGGAATAGGTCTCCTGTTTCACAGCTTTTAATTTCATTTAATTCTGTACATCGGTTGAAGATAATTGGATGCAAAATTTATCCTGGATAGGCTGCAAATGTATAAACCTAACTTGTTGTGGGAAAGCCACACAGTCTATGTGGTATCAGTCACCAGACCATTAGAGATGCTCTTAGCTCAAAGGAAGATGAATAAAAGAAGGACTGTATACTAGCCCCATACAGTTCCACCACTCCTGTGATTAGCTCAGCTTCAATTAAATCAGTTGAACTATACCCATTTGCTGCAGCTTCGGATCTTGCCCTTAATATCAATTCTGAAACAGAGACAGAAATCAATGATGTTATCAAAACATAATTTGACCTTTGAAACAGCCCTATGATCTGGAACCTGAAAATATCTGAAAAGGAAGGCAGAGAGGAACAAATGATGAACCAGCTTGAACAAAGAATTTAATTATGTCACCAAACACTCAGCAAAGCTAAACTCAAATTTTTAAAGCAGACCTAACATTCATCCAAATAACTTTCATCGCTTGGAATAACTTCCAATTGGCAGGTTTCAGAAGGGCGGGTTTTTGTTTGTTTTAATTTTTTCCTTGGTTTCAAATTAATTCCCTTTCCCTTTTTCACCTAACTAATTCTAAGGATCCTGGACTAATAGGGGAATGGCTTTTTTCAAATGGCTATTGCTAATTTCTGAACTGTATCATTCAGATGAGCGGGAGAACGTTAACAATACTGGAATTCATATATTGAGAGGTGCAATAGAGTATGACCATGCTTTTCTGATCAGCTGCTTGCCAGCTTAGGCATTTGTGATTAAATTTCTTTGTCCTTGAAATTCTGCAGGAACTTCTTTCTGCTCCTTTCCTCTTTTTTTTCTTACATGTGTCAACATGGAATATAAAGCATACCAGGAAAATCAGGTTGCATAACAAGATCACTGAAAGATAGCATAACATTCCCTGCTCTTTTCCCCCTTTGTGATTAGAGGTTTTATCTGTGTAACAGAGGCTGTATCTTTTAAATTACACACCAGTAGTTTGTCTTTCAGATTGTTCTCTCAATTTCTCACTGAAAAGAAAAAATATATATTTAGCAAGTGTCTCATCCATGAGCATGTCACAAAAACCAGGCCAGAAGATACTTAATAGAGAAAAATTACACATCTCTCTATCCTTTGAAGCAATGACTGCCTTTGCCATGTTGCGTTGTAGTAAAGTATAGTTGAAAGGGACTTGACATCTGGTTTAAACCATGTATGTTGATTTTGGAATATCTGGAACTGAATGACAAGTACATTAACTTTTAAAAAATATTTGATTCATGGTTCTTTGTCTTTCTGCATTTTTTGACTGTTGTAAGTTCCTGGAAAAGCTCAATGACTGAGACCTGGTACAGGGCAAGTGACAAGAAATCACAATAACACTGTAGCAAATACTGCTCGTGTTATGAAGATGAGCCTGCTTTAGCTTGCAGTAGATTACACCTCGTTCGTCAGTACAAGACTTCTGTAAAGCTGTGGAAAGACTTTATTGACAAGAATATGGAAAGCAGCAATGAAGGTCAATATCAACTGTTGACTTTCTTTGCTTATGAATCGATTCTGACCTTAGATGTGCATGGTTGAAAACTCTTGACATTTGCAATCTCATATACAATATAGGCTTTTATGTTAAGCTTATGAAGCACTGTAATGTTCAAACTCTAAAAATAACATATCAGAAGCTCTATGTGCTGGTCACTTTTTGCTGGTAGAGGTATTAGAAGAGTTGCATGATTTGTTCAATGTTACTGGATATGATCAAATGAATCTGCTATTCATATACTGTTGAAGAGATGGACTAGAATAGGTATTAATCATTAGATAAATATTTAAGACATATCAGTGGTGATTATAGTTAAGCTTAGATATTGGCAGTGTCGTCTTCTGACAGTGCACAAACAGGCTGTCCAAAATGACTGTCCGTAGAGGTGCTGTGTAGAGTCCCACAGAGGAAGCTCTCCTCCAAGCACTGTTTCCTTTTACCTTTCCTGTTGACATTCCTGTAACCTTTGTATCTCTGTCCTTCCTGTATAGCGCACACAGAAATGGAATATACGGAAAGTGAGCATGAAGAGAAAGCTGAACCTTTTAGCTGTCCTTATTACCTGTGATCCTATTAGTTTTRTGTGTAAACCATTGCATTCTCATCTTCTACTTTTCACTTCTATATCCCATATAATTATTGTTTCTCAGATAGAATAAAAGGGAAAGCCAATCTATAGGAAATGCCACATTGTCATGGAAATTGCTTTCAAAGGACCACTCTTGAGCTATATTTTAGCCAATGAAGTCACTTGGTGCTGAGCAGCAAACTTGGTCTTAATATAAGGAAGTGCAGTTTCATTTCCTTTGATTTCAGTTGGAGTTGTGCTGAATTTATTGCCAGTCATTTTATCCAGGAAGACTACAGAGACACTTCTCTAGCTGTTCAACAAATTAACCTAATATTTTTGTGTATTGACAAGATGGCATTGCTCTCTACTTCATTCTTACTTTCCTTCCAGGATGAATTAGTGTAGACAATATAAACGTCTAGGTTTATATGAATTATAATCCCCCCTTTCCTGTTCAAAGAAAAAGCGGTATTTGGCAGAGGAAATGGTGAATTGTAGGTGCCAAGTCAATAAAAGTCTTGTTGCTTTACGTCTTTAGCTATGAGCTGGTGTTCCCATAAACCCATAATTTCAGGGGTTTGAAAGTGAATAGTTAGGAATTTAGTTAGGGTTTTAGAATCTTTTAAAATCAGAGTGATTTTTGCATCTTACTTTCTGCTCCAAAATAGGTATGGACTGGTTGTTTTATATAATTATATAATTATTATTTATATATAATAATTACTGTGAGTAAAATCTGACTATTAATAACCAGTAAAAATAATAGTAAAATATGGGGATATACTTAGAACTCAGCTATTGTATTACAAAATAAAAACTAACTTATTAATTAATTTTTAAATTAAGCACTAACTTATGTTACTAGCACAGAGAACCATTTGCTGTAATAGCTAATCGCTAACTTCTTTTAGAGAGTATGATTCCTCAATCAAAGCATACTAGCTATGTATTATGGCCTGTATATTAATTTGTGCAGCAGTCCCATTTATTATGCTGTCAAAGAATTATGCATGTGTACATCAAAGCCCACAGGTAACGTGGATAGCAACTGGAAAATATTTACTTATAGGACTGGGTCTGCTTAATTATCATCTGTCTTCTGGGAATCCAGCCACAGTAGGAAAAATAGCCATCCCTTCATTAAAAAAAAAAAAAAAAAAAAGTTGAAAAATGGACAAAAATACATATGCTTGAGATACAATAATTATGAATCATTCTGTCATTCTGTGATGTGTCCCACTGCATTGCATGTCATCTGGACTTGTCATTCGTGTCTGTGCTGTACAATGCTCTCAGCAAAACTGCAGACCAGAACCTTCTCTTCTTTTTTTCTCTTGCTTGCTTTTTTTTTTCTCTCACTCTTGCTTGCTTTTGCTCTCTCTCACTCACTCTTTTGCTTGCTCTCTTTCTCTTCCCCTTCACTCTTTTCTCTTCTTTAAAAAAAAAAAGGGAGGGGCAGGGATCCTGCACACATGTGCCCCCACTCACCCACACACAGCCTCGCTCCTGGCTTGTGTTGCCACCACCGTTAGAATTTCATGGTGTTGCTAATTGGGTCCCTAGACTGTATCAAGAGCTGAAAGTAATGGCGTGCCTGGGAATCAGACTGCAGAAATAGGTTGACCTTCGTCAAATAAAATTAGCAGTAGAGTTTATCTAGAGTGAAAAGGAGGATATAAGGAGGCAGGCTGCAAATTAGTCATTAGGATGTGACATGAATAGTGTGGTCTAACAATAGAGTGAAAAGAGATTTTTTTCTGTCTTTGCACTAATTTAGTTGCTTAAGAAGTCATGCTAAACTATGAGGATTCAATGAAAAATAAAAACGTTGTAGTAATGTCAGTTTTCTTTTTTGTATGATTATATGCAACTGGTCTGTATTTAATATTTTCTAAATAAAGCAGGTAGGGTCAGCTTTTATATGTTTACAATTCAGTTAAACCTCATTAGTTTCAAATGGAAATTTGGCATTTAGTCACTTCAGTGAAATCTCACTCAATTTCTTCATGTCTGCTTAGGCACAAAGCCTACAGAATATAAGCTGAATAAGCTGAATTAAATGATTTGCTATAACAATTTTAAGGATTTCTATGGAGTGTGGGAAAGCTGATATTTGGAAACATTTTGTGAGTGGAACAGTGACTTTGTAATGTCTCTGGTCAAATGAAATATTTTTGTTAATTTTGTTTTTGCTTTAACATTTACTAAGTGTTCAGCCATGATTCCTGGAACCCAGGATTTTCAAGGAGTCTCCAATTGCCTGAAATGGCTTCACTGATGAGCTCTGGTACATTCATTTTGGCATAAATACACCCCTTTCCTAAGAAACMGTGTATTCTTGCTTACAGTGTGYCCATATGCAAATCCTAAAATGCCTGTATTCTGAATAAATGAGTCACCGCGTTGCAGGACTGAAATATCTATTATGGCTGGAAAGCATCACTTCTCAAGGATAGAGGGATAGCACATGAATGAAACTTTGATAGCCCTCCAGCAGCAGACTTCCTATACACTCTTACTAATAGCTGGTTGCACATACATAGAACACCAAGAGAGCACCGCCACATACATAAACTGGGGCAGGTAATATTTAGGAATTTGTCAGTGGCTGTTATTAACTAATGAAAATTAAAGAGTATTCATCACCAGAAGATGATGACTTGGCAAATGAGCAACATGCTCAAGCAAGGATGACCTGCAAAGCAGTAAGARTTCCCAGCAAGATTCAAACGTTTTGGAATCAGAAAAGTGAACCCAGTATGGACAGAGAAATGGTTCTCAGGGGAGGGAAGGTAATAATCTGCAAAAGCCAAAGAGTGGAAACTTTAAAGAAGATATATGAGGACCATTTGTGTCCAATGCTGTAAAAATGTCAGGCCAGAGATGCTATACTAGCCTATCAGATGCTCACATATTGATGAAATGATCTGGAACAGTACCTATCCAGCAGTGAAAAGATTTCAAAATGCATTAACAAAAGGCATGCTATAAGACTGGCAACTATACGGCCTGGGTGATTTTATTTGTTGTAATTTGTTTTAATTAGCACATAAAAAAATGGATTTTTTTCCATTTTTCATTATGTATTGTCATAAAATTAATCTATTCTTTCCCTCTGTGTTCTTCTCACCCTTTTCCTGGGACTACCAGGAAAATAAYTTCTAAATCACTACTGCTAACTATGTATAACAGTATGCAAAACTAATGGCTAACAAAAAGACACAGGCACAGAAAGAAACTTAGCTGTGTGAAGCTGCAATTCAAACCCCGTAGTTTTAGGGTCACATCTTGCTGTTGAATAAAGGCAGATGAATTTTGCATTGGTTTCTTACAGGTCTGGTTCATTTCCAATGTCCAGATCAGCTCCAGGTCATTTAAATATTATTTAAATGTTTATCTAAATAGCAAAGTTTGGGATACCTATAATGAAAACTTCTAGTTTTGATGAGAGATGCGATAGATCACATAGAACATTGAGAGAAACAGTATGTGGCAGTGCCTATACTATCCAGCTTCACAAGCTGCGTAGAGCAAATGTGCTCAGTTTTAAAGGAACGATTAGAGAACCCATTGATCACCATAATGCAGGACTGATAAAATATCCTATGAAAATCAGACAATATATAAATGATTAAAAAAGTAAATGGGTGCAATCATGTTGTTTTTTTTTGTGTGTATTTCCATATATATAGATAGATATAAAATCTATATTTATAGAGATGTATATAGTTTCCTCCATGAGGTAGAGGAGAAAGAGAATCCTGATACTATGTCAACTGTGTTGACTAATGCCTTACAGTCAACATTACTATTTTTAGTATTTAGCATAACACTAGCTATAAATAAAAAAACTGTATAAAATCCTCATACTATTAATGTTTAATATTATGGTTTTCTGTAAATATCTTAGCACTGAAGTGATGTTGCAGAAGCTACATTACCACTTACTAAGCCTGGGGGCTCAGACTATTCTTTGCTTGCTTTTTCAGACTGTTGCAAATAATAAATAATAATCACTGCCTTTTTAAGGTTGCTTTTTGAAGGATCATAGTAACTCTGTTCAGTGTGCTACTCAACTGATTATTTTATTATTACTTTAGTGGGGTCACTGAATTTGTTTGGCTATCCTCCATAACATGAACCTCTGAAAATAATCAGCAATGCTTGTTTCCAGAACAGCAGAATAATAATAATGATGATGATAATGCTCTGATTAGCAATAGGAAACCTCTTTCAGTATTATTTCCAGGAATTTGGATAAAGAAAATAAATATGAATGTACTTATTGTAACACAGGACCTAGAATAGTGGAACAATGTAAATGTAAAGAATTGTAACTCGAATGGTCTTGTGTGGAAACACAAGGTAGAGTGCAGTTTCTCTCTCGCTATTATTCACACATGCGTCCACATCCACTGTTATGGGAACATGTATATTTCCAGGGATTTAATAGAAGAGTGCTGGCAAACAGTATTCAAGACTAGGTAACATAGTTCTATGTATTGGACTTTCAAAGAAATTGTGCTTGCACACACTAAGAAGGGCTTCCTTTGTCTACTCTTTATCTTGTCCCATATCCAAAGAAGGCTTTGGAGAGGGAAAAAGTATGAAGATGCTGGGGATACTTCTCTTGTTACATTGTAAGGTTAAGGCCCCCAGGCAGTTTCAGGCCGCACTTGAAAGATGGTGAGAAGAAAAGACCCCCGTGATCATCTGTAAGATTACTTAGATTTGCTGACAGTATGCTATTCCAACGTGGTATTAAGGTAACTTATTTATACTTAAAGGTAGCTGAAGAATTATTATGATTATTCATAATCATGAATTATGATCATGAATGAAATGTGTTATTATGCATACAACTTTTATGTTTGAGTACAGATCCCCAAACTTCCAGTCATTGAGTTAAAGCTAAAAGTGTCAGGATAAAGAAAGTTTGATAGCAACCATGTTTTAAACGAGAACAGATATGGCAGACTGAGCATGTGGCAGATCAGGAAGCATATAGACTCAATAATGTGTGAAGCACAAGTTTGTAAGTTTTAAAGTGCATACCTTTCCATGTACATCTAGACAATGAAAAATTTGATCCGTGCATGATGAAATTTTCACATTTGAGAAGAACGTTGCTGGGACCATTGCAATGGCTGTTTCTTTGAGTTAGGTAACAGCTGGTATTTTCTGAGTTGATGCCATGGCAATATTACTCTTTTTCTCTTTGTAAATTCTGTACTTTCATTGCAATGTTCCATATTTTTCTTAATACAAAGGAACAATTAAACTAGCATATTTTATTGTTGAGCTACATACGAGAGAAGTGTATGGTTCAGTAGATATAGCTCTGGTAGTACTTTTCATATTATTTCATGGGTGGTTGTTGGTTTCCTAATATAGAAGTAAATATTAGGCAATCCAAATTTCTGTACCAAGTGCTTTCAGGGCTTTCTCATAGGTAGTCACGTAGAGTGCGTAGTCAATCTTTTTCCATCTTTTGCCTATTCAGAGCATCCCTCCCTGCTGCACAAGTGTTGCATGTTCTGTTTTGTTCCATAGCTGGTTCAGTAACGAAAAGTACAGACACGCTTCTAATTAAGAAGAGCAAAGAAGAAAGCTGTGCATGTAAATACGTTCTTTCCAAAAGACATTTAGGAGGGGGTAGAGGAGAGAAGCGTTTCCACATCCTGAGCGGAGTGTTTTAGAGTTGAAACCCTGCAACAGATCTACAGCATTTAAAAAGGAAAAATAACCCCAAGATATTTGCCAGTCTCCTGAACTGTGGTTTTATCTTTGAAAAATTCACCAGTTGCTCAGTACGAAGGACTCTGTAAACACCACCTTTATAATATGTTGTTTTTAAGTAGAGCAGTGTGAGTCTGGATAAATGCCTGGGTCAATACTGATGTCTGCATCTCAAATGTAAAGTTTATCTATTATCATCTAAACCAACACCTGCATTTGAAACGATTTCCTTCAAATTACATATTTTTCTAGTTTCTAACACCTCAGAAACAATAGCATGTAGAGCACACCAAGAAAACATATCTTATGTATACTTTCATGGAGTGATTTCTCTATGTCATTACTTTGCAGAGGTAGCATGCTGTTTGCAGGGCAACAATTTTCAATAATATTGCTGGAATGAGAATAAAAGACAATTCTTTTAATTTAAATGCTACTTACCTGTAGACATGTATGCTGGGAAAGGAAAAAAGATGGAGCCTCCTGTAGGTTTTGGTGGTGTGCCTTTTTATGAAAAGGGAATGAATTAGCTATTTACGTGGGTCTACATTAAGATGAGAGATAAAAATTGTCTGTGTTAAAGTGTTGGACAACCATTTGGTTATCTTATAAGCTTATTGGTGTTCTCAGGGACATGCCTTACCTATTTCAGCTATAGGTGCCCTGTAACTGAAAGGAGCATCAATGTGTAATATTTCTTTTCAGGTTATGAGGTAACTTGATTATTCAATCTGCTTTTATAGAATTTAATTTTTTTCCTAGACTTCATTGTATTTTGCAGAACAAAGTAAGTCTGTATGACGTTAATTTTACCAGTTTCATTTAGTCCWAATTGTTTTCATAAAACTTATCTAAAAATGCTTTATTAAGAAGAATTAATACTGATTTCATACAGTATTTTAACTGTCAGAATGTGACTTTGGGCATAGATGTAAGTCCAGACAGAGGGTTGATAATGTACTGCATGGTGAAAAAAGTATGTTGGCAAGCAAAAGCTGTAAGAGAGACTTATGCAGCAGCAGCCATGAAGGGGCATATAAAAGGGGAAAGAGGAGGAAACGGGAGGGACGAGAAGTGGGTGAAAAGGGTGATTTTGTATTGTTAGGAATTTGGGAATTTCAAAAGTTGGTTTAATTCCAGTTTGGAACAAAACCATGAGACTGAAACTTCCAATGACTGAAATCTGGAAAATGAAGTCACTTAGGGGAATTAAAATATTTTGCCAGAGTATGCTACTTCCCAAGCATTGAGACTCCATAAACAGACAGGATATTTCATTTCCTTTTGTCATACCAGCAAATCCTGAATCCYTTGCTGTGGTAGTCTCAGTGGTTTGCTGGGAAGCTGAGAGTCTGCAAGCTCGAGAAGAGCCTGGACTTCCAGGCCGGCTCACCAACTGGTGACAGTAAATTGGACTGCCCCAGGAGCCAGCCGCTTCTGGACACGCAGCTGGCCTGGCAGCCTGGGCAGCGTGCAGTGCCCGGCTCTGAGGCAGCCGCCAACCGGGTAGCTGGGGAGCGAGCGGCCTGGGAGCCCTAGGTTTTGCGTCTCCTCGGCAGATCGCTTTGGCAAGCGCCTCTGCATGGAGGAATCTGGCTGCTAAGCACCTCCGAAGGTGGAGGCTTCTGCGGGCTTCCTGGCTGTCGCCGTACCTTCTTTGCGTTAGGGGGGTTGCAGAGAGCTGCAGCGTAGTAGCTATCCGCAGGTCTTGCCAGCGATGAACAAAAATGCAGGCAGCTAGGGTAAACCCACTTGTATTCGGTATGCTGAAATCAAAATTGAGCTGTCTTTATGAAACGTGATTTTGTGGGTGAGGGGCCATTTCAGCAAACTGGTACATTCCAGTGAAGATAATATATGTTTCTAGGAATTCTCTGACTCGGCTTTAGAGGACAGCAATGTCTGGGAGGTGGGCTGGAGTAAATTCCAATAGACCRTGAGCTAAGAAAATGCTGATCTGGTTACAGATGTGGATCTGTAAAAGTTAGAGGTGCCCATTCAAGTGTTACAGTGTTTTTTATGAAGGGGAAAAGTGTCTATTTGTACAACTAATTACCCTGAAAAGTAGAATCTTTAGTAAAGTATTGTAAGGAACATGGTACAGAAAATAATAAACAATCTAAAATTTGTAGGTCAGGACTTCTGCTCTTCCTGTTTCACAGTGAATGAGGGATTAGGTGTTTATAGGGATAAGTAGCCTGTCTGGTCTCATAACATGGTCTAGCAGGTGATATCAAATTACTGTGGAATGGAAAGTAGAACCTTACGCTTCAGGACTTTACGCAGGCCCTAGCTGTTAGGACCCACAGGTGGCTATTGAGTTGTTTTCCAGTGCTTTCTCTTGCACAGCTGTCCAAGGGCCTAGTACCCTTGGCCTCAGGGTACCAGACAAAATGGGCTGTAGCCATGATCCTTTGCGTAGCAATTCCTGTTACCAGGGCAATAGAAAATTAAATGTAAAGCTTAGATAGGAGCTAATTAATCCCTTATCTATCTTTTCCCTCAGGCTCTAATTCATTCAGAACAGCACCCCATTCAGAGAAATACATCGATAGGCTTTTAGTTTGGCTAAAATCGGTGGGACTTATGTTTAATTTTAAGCATGTATTTAAGTGGTTTGGTGAACTGGGCCTTCAGTGTAAATGTACCTGGCTAGTGTTAAATGAGTATCATTAAATGTTTTTTTTTAATCACAGTAATATGATTTAAGAAAGCCAGTCGTGTATCAAAACCTGAATGTGTAAAGATCTTAAAAATTCAGCAAAACATCCTCACAAACAAGTGTGGTTTTTTGTGTGTGTGTGTATGTGGAAGAATATGGGGAAAGATTTCTGATGTACTAACATTTCTGGGTCATTTCTTCCTCTCCTTATGCTCTGTTGTCATCTTTCAAAAAGATTCAATGCCTTAATGCTTTCTTTAAGCCCTGCTCCTTTTCATCAAGGTTAGAGTCATCTAGTAAAAGAACCGAAATCATACTGTGCTTACAAGCTAAATAGTGCATAAAAATATTTGTGGATTAGGTGACAATAAGGCTCTAATTAACACTTAGTCAGAAATTGATTGTGGACAATCTGCAAAGGGAGAGAAGCTCCAAATTTCCTGCTAATGTCGTGTGGGAGTTCAAGGTGCCCAAATTTATTTGATAAAATGCTCCTCACTGACGATCTCTAAACTAGTAAATAAACTTTAAGTATATTCTACATTCAGCAACAAAGAGCAGCGCTTCAAGAGTGACTAAATACCATGTTGAGTTTGGATGAATTTTACAACGACCTAATGTCATTTCTTTGCTTTAAAAACAAAGCAAGTACCAGTGTCACGCCAGTAGTTTCTGTTCTTCAGCTGTGATTTTGCATGTAGGTATGCTAGAGAATTTGTAATAATGCTGGCCTGCTGATCAGAGAGCAGGATCAATCCCTGATTACGGAAGCACCAGAAAGCAAGCAAAAACTTCCCAACTGAGACATCAGTTTACCTCACTTTCTGATTTCTCTTAGCAATAACTTTCAGGCTTGACTGCTTAAGAGAKGTGTAGTGAGGAAAAAATATTCCAAGGAGAAATGCAATGCCATTTTACATCAATAGAAAACTGTGGTGTTAAAAAAAAAAAAAACTGAAAAAAATCAGTTGTTTTGGAAAATAAGGAAAGCGATGAAATATCAAGTTAAACTAGTTTGCCAAAGCTAAATAATTTTTGATTATAGCAATTGTTAAATACATATGGCAACCTTTAAAGAACATACTTTGTCATTTCAGTGTTCAGCCATCAAAACTTCAAATGCACTATATTAAAAGATCATCCTTTCTCATATGAATTTCACATGCAACAAATGCTCTGTAGATAGAATGCTGTTCAGAGTTGCTTAATGAAGCCTTATTATAGATATTGTTTTGATGCTGTTTTTCATGAYTTGAAATTGAAATTGCATTATCATCTACCCATTGACAGAATTCAGCACCTACAGCAATGACAAAAGAGCATGTCAAACAACAATATTACATGATATGCTGCTGTGTCTGTCTGTCTAGTCACTGGCAGCAGAGACCTCCTTCAGGTAATTAACAGGCTCGTAACAACAAGGTTCTGAACTTCATGTAAATACAACAGCTTTAGAAAAAAAAAGGATGTTTCAAAAATACAATTAAAACCATATGTTTTCCAAAGATCAGGGCATTTTCCATATTAGTTAGTGGAAGGTGACTTTCTGATCTTGTAAAACACATCAAACGCATGCAACCCATCAGGGAACCATTTTCTAAGAATATTCCAGGTGAAATGCTTTTAAAAAACTGTCAGAAAGGAGGAAAAAAACCCACAAAACAAAAATCTGTATTGGCACATTTAATTGATTGAATTTAGTATTGGTAAACTCTTACAATAAAAAGTTACTGACTTCTGAGATGACTTATATCAGGAACTTTGAATTTGCTTTACCTGTTTACTGAGTTTGCCCATTCACCCTGGAGCAGTGGCCTCTACCTCATGTTTTAGTCAATTACAGATGACAGCAACAACAACAAAAATTATTTCCTACCTTTTGAAGAGATGTACAGATGAGACACTAGAACATAAGATATAGGTTATCTTTCCTTTTCTGGGACAACTTCTGATTCTAATATTAATCAAAATTTTTTTCAAATTTCAATATTTGAAAATCAAACGTAGTATCTGCTTCTGTGACAGCTGAACTAAAAGTTACACAGTGTTAAAACAGAAGAAAAGCAAAGAAAGTTAATTCTGATTTGTGCGTATATCTCCCCAGCAAAATCTGACATGTAAGCTGGAAGTTTTTACAGCTGCCAAGTGGAATTTGAAATGTGACAAGTCAGGTGACAAGAGACACTGGAAGCTGGCTTAGGGCTACTTAATGCTAGCATAAATGGAACATGACTGAGCATCTATGTCTGTGCGAGTGGAAAAAGAAAAGTAAAAATCCTTAAAACAATAGGTGACTTGTAAGTGCTAAAACCTTTTCCACTCCTCTAATAAAACAAGACAAATGCATATAGCCTGAATGGTGCAATTTCTCACTCTTTTATGTGCATTGCAAGCATGTCTACAGGTGTAGAAGATTTCAAGGAAAAAGTGAAAATGACTTGAAATGAGCCATTTTTATAGCCCATACTGATTTTTTTTTTTTAAATGTGTGATTGGTGGGTTGTCTGTTGTTTGAGTTCTTTGGGGAGATAAAAGATTGTCCACATTTGCAACTATATTTGCATGAACAGAAATTCAAGTTCCATGAAACATCAGTAAATGTCTATATTCCGCTTTTATCTAATTCTCTTCATGTATTTAGGCACGATCTTTACTAATGGCTGCAGCCAATCCTTGTTTCACAAATTTATGTGAACCGTGGCCTGGCTCTTATTTTTTAACCTCTGAGTCGGTGGTGGTTCTGTGTCAATTATGTAGGAGTTTGCTTTGCTCCTCAGGTGCCTGAGCCTAGAAACAATTATATAGGAGTTTGCTTTGCTCCTCAGGTGCCTGAGCCTAGAAACAGCAATTCTATAGCTACACACCGTGGTGTGAGCGTACCCAAGCTGTTTTTCTCTCCTGCATTGTGACTCTTTCATGGGTAGGAGCAGACATCAGGGATGAGRTTTCCTAGTAGTCAAGTACAGTCAGAGGAGTGAGACAGACCAGCTCCCACTCTTATCCCATTAGCTCCCACTCTGTACCTGACAAGTGACTAATCTTCTGCTGACCTGAAGAAATTGGAGGGGTGAAGGGAGGAAAGGGGGGGGATACAGGCTCTCCTGTGTGTCTGAATCAGGAGAACATTTATCAAACAGCAGTCTGTTTACTTTGTGGGCCACGCAGGTTTGAAAAGCAGGAAGTTTAACAACCTCAGCTGCTATCTAGTACTGACATGTGAGGCACGCACATTATCTTGGAAGAAGCTGAGTTGCTCTTGATATGAATGACTGAGTGATGGCATATGCGAGGCAATGACTACAGCAGGCAACTGAACCTGGGTTAATCAAGACAGGATACCTGTGCTGTGAGATGCTTCAGCCGTGGAGGGGAAGGGTAGTGCAATGAGGATGTGAAGATTAGGGAGCGTGCAAATAACGCCTTCTGCGTACCTTGCCAGATGTGTGCACTTGTATGCATGCTATTAATAATGGTTGGAGACAGAGTGCAAGCTTAGACAAAATAATTAGCGAGGTAGATAGTGCATGATGGATGCACAATAGAAGGTGGGTAGCTGGTGGGATTAAACATGATTTGATCTAGGAAACAAAATGCTATAAGCAGAAATGGACTTGGGTTTAATACCGTTTAAACAATATGAAAACATTACTGATTGTACAGTTTATATGGTGCTTGATTTGCAGCATATGAGTATTCTTCTTACTGTGTGCCATTCTCCCTAATGAAGATACCAGAGTGATTAATCTAATGGTGAATCAAGCTTCATGACTAGGCAAATCTGGGTGAATGGGGTCCCTGGAAAACTTGGGGATCAGAAGCAGGTTCTGGAGCAATCAAAAGTAGCCCATTGATGAGCATTCACACTCTGGGATGCCAGAAGCTCTGGAAGAAGCAGCAAGTGTATTTTGGTGTTTTAGTTTTGAGCTACATGTTTGGATGAAACGAAGCAATCTTGTTTCGTGTGGGGATGACCCTTGCTAAGGAAAAAGTCCACGGAGAGCAGTGGCACCCACAATTATTTTGAGATTTAAAAAAGAGAAAATTTTAAGTAAATAAAGGGAAATTTTTATGTGTATGTGGCTCACAGGATCAAATTATAAAGGAACCAACACAAGACACCAAGTTGTTGCAGGGCAAAGAAAAGTAGATCAAATGGAGAGTAAGAGATGCATCTTACCCAGCTCAAACACACCTGTTTGGTAGCGCCTTTACATATGAGAGTAATTCACAGTACTATACAGACTGTAAGGTATTAGTAAACAGGGGATTCTGCAATAATAGTGTTAGGCAAGCAAAAACCAGATAATTCAAGGAGTAGAAGGGGCAGGGATGAAAGTATGATGTCTGATAAACTATTAAACCTAGAACTAGTAAAACATCTTCAGTAATACATTTTTAAAAAATAGTTGCTATGACAGTAAAAGATACTTTTGCCTAAAGAAAAACAACTTTGCAGAATTCAAAAGGACTCCTTAATGAGAGAACAATGAAGTGTGTAAAGCCTGGCTGGATACACAGATGTGAAGTTTGAAAATGCACAAGAAATAGTAATAGTGTGATTAAAAGAACTGAATCAAGAAAAACAAAAAACCAAAGATATTCCTGCCTTATAATTAAGAAATACTAAAGAAAAGCAAGCTCAGTACAGTTTTTAAGGTATTATAATTGTTTCTCTGTTCCAAAAGTCCTTTATGAGTGTTTAATACAAAAAGGACTTCTTACCTGAGAAATACATCTATATAAATAGTTTCATGGGGAGCTCTAGTTTAATGGCAATCAAATATAAATCAATTCACTTCAGTGAAAACTTTGTAAAAATATGTAAGGCAGGCAGTAAAAGGATCTGGTTTAACATAATTCTTAGATACTGAAGGAAGGGGTTAAAAAAATCTAGTCTAGCATAATTCTACTGGATATTCAATTATGAACAAATACAAAAAGGTTTTAATTTCACAGAGAAAATAATTAGCTTCTAAAAATCATAATTAAATGTCTATTAAAAGTCAAGCTGAAAATAGTCACAATAGTCTAGGGATGTTTCTTTCCATTATATTTAATATATTCCTCCCCTCCCCCCCCCCCGCCCCTGCCCCAAAAGAAAACTAGTTAAAATGGTAATTAACTTCTTAAGGTTTTTCTTTAGAGTATTATAAAATAAGGCTGAAATGATTAAGCACTTTCAGATACAAATATTTTTTAACAAAATTCATTTTAACTAACTGCCCTGTCTTTAAGAGAGTGACAGCTGTTTTCTGAAGCTTTTTTCTCACTTCGGTTAAATAGATAGGACATAAGAGCAGATCAAACAAGTGACTGGATCTTTTTCACTTTGTTTCTGTAAAAGAAAAACTTAAAGCAAGTCCATACATTAGGAGTAGAGCATATTCTGAGCTAATCTAGGTTTAATATATCCTCAAACAGAAAAAGAAGGGAGAAGAAAGTATTTTTCATGCTCAATCTAATGTGCAAAGCTGGTAGTTATGATAAAAACTTTTAAGAGACTAGCCTAAAAGAGACTTAACCTTCTATTTATCCTTTCAGGGAATACATGAATTGCTGTATGTTTACTTAAAAGGAGCTAAAGGAACAAATGCAACATTAAAATGACATAGGAAAGAGTATGTGTAGTTTAAACTGGGCTGCAAACCTGAAGTCAAGTGCACCATGCAATATTTTAAAATATGAGAAGTAAGYATAAGAAGTGCCACTAAAAAATTAAGGTAACAATATAGATGCCTTAGTTTAAGTGGCTGTTTGCAAAACTGACACTACTAAGTGTACTTGTTACCAAGTGAGTATAGCCAGGTTTGAAGAAAATGAGTTTTTCTAACATGAGGGCTATGGAGATGAGGGAATAAAATGGACTTAAAAGTATTTTGGAAATGAAATATTGTAGACTTCTTTCTAATGTCTATTAAATAAATATATATTGTAGCAATGGCATTTAAAACTATCCTAAATGTCTTCTAGAATAGTTACTTAAGTAAAGTTTGGAATTTCTCTCAGAGAAAGTGTGTGTGTGTGTTTTTTGTTTTTTTTTTAAATACGTATTAGATATATTATTCCCTTTGCATAACTAATTATGAAAAAAACCAGAAACGAATTTTGGAAACTGTTGAATGATGCTTTGGAAACTATTCTGGTGAGAATCACAGTTGAAAGAAGATCTGCATGTTCTTTGGGAAGTTGTGTACTTCAGAGTAATGACTGTGTTCATGTGGAGAACAAAATTCATACGTACTCAGAAACAACAAAGGGTTTGGTATATTAATACCACAGAGAATAAAATGGGAAAGCAAATCTTCAGGGTACAAGTCCTACAGCAAGACAACTAAGAGATTATCCTAATTTGCAAACAATACCTATTGGAAATAGTGTTGGGCTTGCATGACCAATCGATAGAAAATTTAAAGAACTCAAAAGAAATCACAGATTCTGCATACAGATGAAAGAAAAGGAAATTGATAATATCACTGTTTCAGTCAACTCATAAACTGAAAGAGGAAGATTTGTGGCATAAACAGAAGGCTTTACTAGAATAAGTTCGAGTGAAATTCTATTGAGATGATTATCCAAAAGCATATGCTGCATCCTACTGCTGTCTCATTAGTGCTGCCATACTTTTTGCTGGTGTATGCATGTATTTTATGTGGACAGAGGATGCAATCACATGCGAAAATTAGTCAGCTGCCTATAGACCACAAAACAGAACTTTTTCTGAGTCATTCAACCTTAATAATGTACTGAAATGCTTTTTGCGTCAGGCTTTTGTGACCTAGGGTTGAATCTGCCTGGTGCTGGTGATGATTCTGGGCAGCGGAGGACCTTGAAATAGCTAATGAGGAAATTGAAAAGGGGCAAACCCCATGAAGAGGAAAAACTGTGAAATATCTTTTCAGAAAGAAAAACAGGAAGCCTATCTCGGCTGTCATCTCTCATGATATAATGGATAGCTCTGTGTTTTGAGTTCATGCTATAGAAAGAAAAGAGCTGCATTGCCTAAACGGTTAGCTGCTTGTAACTGATTAAAAGAATAGCTTTACTCCTTTGAATAAAAGAGTGAAGTGAATCTAAGTTAAGCTGAGCCTATATTAATCAAAAAAGGAGTTGTCATCCACAGAAAGGATGTAGCACAGTGGGATGTTCACGGTGGGAAATGTGCACATTTGATATTCACAAGCGAGTGGTTTAGTGAAGTGTATTGTGTGCGACTTTAACAGCGATGGAGACTGTGTGCTTTGTGGGCAAATGAAACTATTAGCCAGTTAGAGAACATGTGATAGCTGCAAGATAGAAGGGCAATAATCAAATGAATAACACTTGGTGTGTTATAGGAGACAATGAGATATATGAAATGAACTAGAACTCGTGTTTACTGGTCTCAGGCTGTAGGACATAAGGCTGTATGCTTTCTATATGCTRTCTGTATATCAGTGTTGCTTCTTTCCGTGTGGCATTAAGTAGAATAGAGAGTAATGAACACAGCAGTGAGTCGAGCTTTGTGGATGGACAAAGCTGAATTATTCTCATCCGTAGAAGGGCTGTGTCTAAAACAGATTTAGAAGCAGCCAGATACGGGCTTTGGATGTGCAGATATATTTTGGAGATATTAATAGCAGGACCAGGTCCCTGGAGTGCCAGCTGTAGTTAATAAAAGAGGCAGATTCTGGAAGATGCACCTGGTATACTGTCTTTGTGCTTCTTTGGGCACAGATCCAAAGCAAACTGTGATTTTAATGGGCTACTGATTTAGTTCTACCTGGCAACAGAGTACTGAGGAAGCATTTGAGGCCATGGCTACTTTCGCCTTTTGGCAGTAATTACATGGCTGAAATGTAATGTTATATTTTCAAGGTCCATGCTGCGATCAAAGAGTTAGAACATATTTCTTCTGCTTTAGTCAAAGACATTGATGATATGAACTAACATTATCTTTTAAGCTTACTTTGGCAAGTCAGAAGCAAGCTATGGACTTGACTGTTTTTGCAAGACTTTCCATTCAGTGACTGGCAATTCCTTTCCTATGTTTCAGTTTCTCTGAGAGAAACCGGGTTTTCATTTCTTCACCTGGCAGAAGTACTCCATTTTTTTTGTGTTTGTGAAATACAATACAACAATGATGAGGAAATGGCATCAATATAATTAGATACATGCAAATGTATATAAATGCTTTATACTTGTAAGTAAATCACCAACTGATAATCAAGTAGTATTTAAATTAGAATCTGTGAGATGTAGACTTAGAAGCAGAGTCAGGCATGGAAGAAGAGACATTCAGCTGATATTTTTGGGGGAGGGGTTGTTTTAAACAGGGCAAAAGTAAAATTACTCTCTGTAGGAATGTGATTAGTGAAATTGTCCCTGATTTTGCATAAAGTTGAAAGATTGTTCTACTGAACTGTACTCTGACAGCTGCTCTGGAAAGTGGAAATAGATGAGAAGATATAGGTAAGTTAAAAGATCAGGGTCCTGAAAGAACAGTTAACTCTGTTACAGTAAATGTGATCCAGAACATTCCAGTTTGAGCATAGGGACTTCATTAATAAATTCTGTTCTTAAAGAAATCTACAGATAGTTTCCTTGGAGGGGAAAACGAACTGTTCTGGTTTTGGTTTTACAAAGGTCTTTTCTGCTTATGGCACCAAATTCCACTCTCTTTTGTCAGATAAAGCTCTGACTGGATTCTACAGCAAGCATATTTGTGTTTAAAGTTATGATCTCAGGCAGAAAAACTGTTTTCCAATTATTTAATTTTTCCACAGTAATTAAAGACACAATCCAATTATAGTCCCAGGAGAAAATTCTTCATTGACTTCAGTGAGAGTTCTAGTCAAAAAAGGAGTGCAGAATTAACCCTATAGTTAATAAAACATTTTGTTGCTGGTAATTTTCTTTGAAATTGGCTTGGTACATTCAACTTTTTTAATGGTTTAGTTTTGGTAGCATCTGCATGGTGATGGACTCTCTAAAACCACAAAAGACATTATGGGGAGCAGTGCTAAAGCCCTCAAACAGGAAAGATAAACAGACAAACTGCAAAACAAAGGGTACATCTCCAGTCCAAAGTGCTGAATGGTAACCATCCATGTTGTCATAGTTGGGAACCAAAAGATAAATGGACCGTTTCCAGGCTTTGACAACTTCATCATAATCAATTACGAGTAGGCAGTGTGGAACGTTGCTGTAGAAATGTATCTTCAAACTGCAGAGAAGATAACAGCTATGTGAACCAGCTCGAGAATGAAGCTTATTTATATGTGACTACGTCAAAGGAATTTTGGAGATGCTTGGTGAAGAAACAGAGAGATAGGCTGTCAAGGCTATCGCCATTCCCATCTTGCCTCCTCCTGTAAAGTAAGATGAAATGATATAAAGCAGAAAGAGACAGAGGTTACATTATAAAGAACAGCCACAAGTTGAACCTGAAACAATGACAAGAGAGTCAGTGTAGTTAGGAGGGGGATTTGAATAACCTTAAGTTCAGGCAGAATGATCTTTGGTGTGCCCTCATAACTATCTAACACATAACAAGGCTGTTTGAATTGAAGGGAGAGGTAAAAGAAGATAAGCTCTATCTTTTGTTAACTACAAATCTTTTTTGTAGCAGTCTAATCTTTCATACTAGCTACATCATCTGCAGCAACTCTTCTTGGATGGACCCTTACAATTATTATACTTCAGTGAAATAAATATATCTCTTTGCGGAGGGCTATGCAGATGGTTAGGGGACTGGAGCATCTCTCTTATGAGGAAAGGCTGAGAGAGCTGGGCCTGTTTAGCCTGGAGAAGAGAAGGCTGAGAGGAGATCTTATCAATGTGTACAAGTATCTTAAGGGAGGGTGTCGAGAGGATGGGGCCAGACTCTTTTCAGTGCTGCCCAGCGAGAGGATGCGAGGCAACAGGCACAAACTGAAACACAGGAAGTTCCAGCTGAACATGAGCAAAAACTTCTCTCTGGATGACTCCTAATTTTGTGCATTTTGAAAGAACAGTGTTAACCAACAGATGGCCACAAAAGAAGGGCTTTTTTTCCCATTTAGGTAGCAAACTACATTGTATTCCAAAAAGGTGTTTATCCCATTTGAAACAGCAAAGCAATACAAACTGATGCCCTCCAGTGAAATAAATATACATGGCATATGGTAAACGAAAGCGGTCTTGTCTTGTATTCTAGTATACAAGATTACACATACCCAAATTGCAGTAAATTGGCCCTGATTTGGCTATCTAAGCTTTGATATATGCTTCTAGTCTAAGGATCTGGAGAACATGAAAAGAAAAGGTGATATTCACACCAGGTTTGAATGAAATACATTTACAGCACCATGGGAGTACTGTTTTACATTGCTCTTAATGTCTTCTGCTTTTCAAAATTTTTCTGTACRGAATGGCAAAAAGAAGTAAAGCAACATTAATCATCAGGATTCTTTCTTTAAGATGATAAGCTTTAAAGTGACAATTTTGAATTAACGAAAAATAACAAAACCAGATTTTCCCAGGTCTGTTTTAGGCATTACTGGGGAGATAATATTCCTGAAAAGAAAGCAATAGGAATATCAGTTTGCTTTTTTCCTTATAGGCTTAGACGCTATAAATGATAGCTAATTCCATGTTAGGACAACAGAGGATTTGCTCTTACTCCTCTGGGTGCCAAGCAGAATGCTGGCTGTTATGTTGCATTTATGAAAAAGTATTACTTTTTTGCTAAAGCAGATGGATTTCCAATTGACATTTGACATCACCAGAAAATACTGACTGTTCTTTCAAAAACTGTTCTAGAGTCCATCAGGAAACAACTATTAAGAGAAGTGCAAGTCAGCAGGACTTCATTCCACTTTTCATATTTAGGTGTTTGTTTGAATTGTCCATAGATAGGTTTCCAAGGATTTGAACTGTGCCGAAGCTGATTTGATACAAGCCAAGCAACCTAGACAGCGATAGCTTGTCACAACCTAAAATGAAGTCCTCTGGTTACTATGGATAGGTAAAACACTATTGATGAAATAAGAACTGGGCTGCTTTGCAATTCTCACATGATGTGTTTTTTCAAATCTCAGAGAAAAATCTATTTTTTAAATAGGACATGGAGTTCTAATAATCTGCTTATCCTAGTTTTAGCCTTGTTGATGAGAGAAATGCAATTCATGTGATGGTTGCCATCAGAAAATCACAAAAGAAGTGACTATCCTGAACTGGTGTTGGCAGGAATCCTCTGAACGTTTTTTTTTTTTTTTTTCCCCTGTAGATAGTGATTAGTTTCAAAACATTAATGAAAATATAAAATTGTTATGAAAGTGGCTTGTTCCCCATCATTCCTCCAAAATAAGAATATTTACGAAATGAGGGTGTCTTTAGTTGCAACATAAATATATCCTGAAGGAGTCGTAACTGTAAAAATGAAATATAAATGGTGTGGGGAAGAAATGCAACATCAAAAGAAAGTGATCTAGGTGTTACTGTGTCTTGGAGAAAAGAAATAGGCCTGCTCTGCTATTTACATTACCTGGAGATGAAGTGGCTCAGTTTTCTGATGCTTGTAAATCCCCTTCTGAGATGTCAAGACCTCTCTAGGTATTGTATGGAGGCCTAGGTAATTAAGTCTGAATTGTGCTGAGGCTGTTTCTTTTGTAGATATAACTTTTTGTGGCTCCAGATGTGACTTGCATTATATCGAAAGCCTGAGCATAATAATAGGTATTGAGCCTTTTAGAAAATTCTGATTATGTAGATACTTTAGCCTGACAAAAATGTAGTCAGCTAGTTCAAAGTGGCCTACAATGATTAATATGAAACCATCTTCTTTTTTCATTTCAGATAGGTTTTTTTTTTCCTGTCCACCTCTTTGCAACAACCCTTTCTTAAAAAGAAGCAGAGTAAGTAAGTTACCTTCAAAACTGGCTTATAAAGAGGTAATATCTAGCTGAGGTTGCTGTGGGATAAATTACATCATGTGCATAAAATCTGTCTAGGTGGAAAGTGCTAGGTAAATGTGAAAGATTATTCTTCAAACAATTTTAACTTAAATCAGTTTCCATTTTCTTTTGTAGGAATTCTTTTGATATTATCTTTCAAAATGACAAAGTACTTGAAAATGTTTGTGTTCTGAAGGGTTCTTTTCTCCTCCATTTTTATTTATTCTCAGAACGTCAAGTACACTATAAAGCTACTATGGTGAGTGATGCTTATTTAACTGCAGTGGATTATACTGAAGACAAAATTTGATTCACCTTTTGCTTGAACTTTGCAAAAAATGAATTACAGAGTAACAGAGAAGCTTTTCAAAGGATTTTTAAAATCAATTAAAAAAGCTTGTTTTGAAAGAAAATCTCATTTAGCTGCCGTATGAGCGGCATTTACTTTTTTCACTCCACGTTTTCCATAGCTTACTCTTAATGGTCTTCTATTTTTCCCCCTGCAGCTTCAGTAATCACGTTGGTTCAATGGTCCTCACTTCTCCGTAAAGCTGTTTAATCAGCAGGATAAAAATCAGTCATCCTTGACCTTTCCTTGAACCTCGCCTCATTTGTTGAACCCAGCTTCAATCCTTCCTTGCTTGCAGACATGGTAAATGATTATTTCAGAAATTGCTAACATTGGCAGTCCATTTTTCTCAAAAATATGCAAGGGACACCCGAAAAATTAGATGTTAGAGGTTTAACTGTAATCCAAATCATCTATCAGGCCTAAATACATGAAAAGCCATGTCTTCAAGCCCAGAGGAAACATTTGTCACATCATGATCATATGACCTTGTTTAACTGAAACTTTTAGTTGTCCAGCAGTATCTGTGATATCTGTGTTTCTAGGCCGGGTTCTGCATGGGGCCAGAGTTTAGGAGCTCTCTGTGACTGAAGTTTCTGGACAACTTTYTCCTGCAGTGCTTCTGGTTTGAACCCTGGATTACCAAAGGATTTTGATAACTGCCATGGCTCCTTGCTGTAATTAGGGTTCTGTTGTATTTTTTAGTTTGAGGAAAAGAATCAGCCTGGTGTTGGATAGTGGAAAGGGGAACTCAGAATTCATTTTGAACCTTGGCATTTAAGTTTTGAAGCTGAAAATTTCAGAGTGATGAGGTATTTGGCTGAAAAATCAAGTCCAAGTCTGGTTTAGGGTGACCAGATTTTCATGAATGAAATTAGAATACCTTTTTAGTTTTTAAAGGACAATTCCATGAGAGAGTTAGACATATATTTTTGAAAATAATACAGACTTTAAATATTGCCTAAGAAATGCCCAAGGAAGTGTCACTCATTTCTGTGGCTGTCAGTAGTTTTGACCTGACTATAAGACAGTTGCTACAGGATGGAGAGCAAGCTCATCTGTTGCTCATTTCTTACACACTCTCTGCCAGATGCACAACTGTGATGTGTGAAATGGTACTTGTTGAGGAAAGATGGAGTGCCTAAGACATCGTAAGAAGGTGGCAGCAGAAATTACACAGCTTAATTTGTTTTGACTTTATAGTGTGTCTCTTCCAATTCAGTAGCAACTCAGTTCCAAGGAAACTAGAGGATACAGCAGTGTGAGAAAACACTAGTTTGATGGCTAGCCCCCAAATGCAAAGTAAGATCTAATCTTTCCTTCAGATGTGAGTGTTGTAGCCATTACATAGAGATGTACAAGGATTACAATTGCTCTTGCCTTTTGCACCAGGAAGCAGTTGTTTTTCTGCTTCTGAACTAGCCTATTCTCATCTTGAGCATAGGTATTCTGTTGTTTAATCTTAATTTTATTGTGATTCAGTCCTTTACAAGTGTTCCTTGGAACTGTGCTCTGTGCAGCTGCATGTCTGAATAGTTCTTGGCCACTGCTTTGGTCAGCTGACATTTTACTGATGTCACAGTCATAAAGGGATATTTTAATTACCGAAAAACCAAAAATATGACTGCAAGTGAAGTGGCCCAATTTTGTAAGCTTGTTTTCACAGTCCAAAATAATGTTCAAAAGAAGGCAGCTGTATGTTTGTTGTTCTTAAAAATCTAAATAAATAAATGGGAACTTCATGCACTTTTTCCAGTGAGCCCCTAAATATTCTGAGCTTCTTCTATTTTGCATTTCTTCCATTGCTAAATAATACCATATGGGAGACCAACTGACCATCTGTAATAGATGATAGAAAACTGGGAGACTGAACAAAAGGCCTCTTAAATGAATTACTTTCTTCCCTCTTTTTCTTCATAATATACAAAGGAAAATGGAAATTACCAAATTCAGAGAAGCCCAGTGATGGTTTAGTCAAGAGCAATGCAAAGGAGTTTTACAAAGGAAATTTCTCTGTAGAATTAGAAAAAAATGGAAGAACATCATCCTTCCCCTGTCAAGAATAACTCTGGCAGCTGCCATTCTGGTTACAGCTGCAAAATCAAATCTCAGATGCTAGAGGTAACTTTCTGTACAGGACTATTGTTTATGCACCTGCTGGGCTCAACATGATACATTTTTCTGAGTGCAGAAGAGTATGAGGATAGAAATAGGAGTCATACATTTCAATTTTCCATGTTTTTGCTATTTTCCACCATCCTTTGTCAGAAATGGTCAATGAGACAGTATTTAGGTAAGCAGGTGTCCTTTTTTGAAATCTTTACTGTGTTCTAAATATTCAAATTGGGGTAATCAGCCTTTTTAGTGACAACATTTTTGATATTCCTTTCCCACATCTGTCAATAACTTTTGGCTATTTAGATCCTGTCCTACTCCTCATTCCAGTTCTAATACTAAAATTCACCACTTTATAAGAATAATTCATTTTAGAGTGGTAGCTGGCTAAGTGATTTTTCATTATTTATTAAGAATTATTACTTTTAAAAGGAAATATATATTCCTAAATTCATGCAAAGATGTGCCAGTGAAAATTATAGATCTAAGCTACTCTAATGTTCCTTGGAAACATTAGTTCCTCTAGTTCAATACTGATTGAAAATATGTATGTGAAGGACTGTAAGAGAATCTTAATAGTTCTCCTGGGAGATTGCACTCAGTGAAACATGGTGGGGCATGCGTTTTTGCATTGATTTTAATACACATATATAGCACAGAGATGCCAGCTTTGCTACATTAAGATGTGAAGAATAAGAATATAGAAAAATACAATTCATTGTTAAGTACTTGTTAAAGTGGGCTAAATTATCTTCAAGTAACTGGCTGTCAGTAATGCAGTATGATTTAATGTTATTCCTTCAGAACCATTCTTCTCTATGTGACAGAAATTTCCAATGAAGGTCAATGATATTTCTGAGAGATTATGACAGCTGAATTATGGATTCAAAGAGCTCTGCCTTCTACGTGACCACAGAAGATGAAATAGCTTTTGATTTATAGTCATTTTATTCTAATACATATTTCTTCATTATAGTTCATCTAAAATTAGGCAATCCAGGTGTATATACTCCACATTATTCCTCGATTCATCCAGTGAACTATGTATTTTAAATTAAATAGAACCAGTACCTATAGCTGGTGCTACAGAACTAGCAGAAAGGCTCATAATAGCCATTACTAATAAACAGACAAAGAGTGGACCTCAGGTAAAGGTTTGAGATCAGTAACACTGCCTTTACAATTACATTTGGAAATCTATCAGATTCTGTCCATTTGAAATGTTTTACTTGCAGTCAAGGTCTTGTTTAGTTTGGATTTAGTATGCAGCTAGTAGAATCTGTTGTGTACGCACAACTTAACGGTGAGACATTGCTGCTGTAAAATTTCAGTTGCAACACCTCAGAAAGCTGGGTCTGGAAACACTCTGAATACCCTTGATGTTTTTTAGTTGGCTGCTACTGTTAAGAAGATACTATGGGTTTTTATTTGTTTTTGTTTTTCATTTTGTTAATAGGCTTAGACTGTAAAACTTCTCATGCAACTCTCTTCCTTTGTTTGGCTATTATCCAGAGATTATGTTAGATGTGACCATGCTGTGTTCCTCCTTCTAAAATTTTAGGACCAGCTTTCCTCTTTTTTCTCTCCATATGTTTGTCTAACACTGTGTTCTTACTGCTCGCAAATATGCCAGGCCAAGACTGAAGACTTTCTGTCAGATCATTGTCCTTGCTGTAGGAATCAGCTCTTCAAGACTGCTGATTGGACTCTCTGGCATTGTAAAATAGGCATGGTCCACCTGTAGGATGTGGAAAAACACTATAAATATATACTTGTCCAAACAGAATTTATCTCTTCTTAAATGAGGGAGCGGGAGGAAGCGTGGTGCATCCCCGCTGGAACTTTACAAACTTCTCTAAAGTCTTTGTCCTGTCTTAATGGTGATACACAATGGCAGCATAATGCTGTGGTGGTACCTTTGTGCCTTGTATAAACTTGTCACAATATGTAAAAGATTAGAATTTGTTCTTGTTTCCATAGATTTTTCTTTTAAATTAACAGTTAAGGCACTTTAAGGATTGTTGTGCTTTTGTTTGCTTGCTCAGTAGCTCTCAGAAGGCATTTTTCTGCATATTCCATAGCTAGCAGAAATGGGCAACTCAGGCTGAGTGCAAAAAGGGACACAGGAGACAGTTGCACAGTTCTTTGCAAAGTAGTGCTTATTTCTTGTCTTTACCAGTGTTTGACAACTAAATATTCTTGTTTTGTTAGTATTATCTTGATAATGAATAATCTTTGCAGTTCATTTTCTGTGATTTTTATTCTTTTAAACCTTCATGGCATTGTATACATGTACAGGTTCACACACACAGATTTACTAAAAAATTTTCTGTTAAAATCATTGCCAGCTAAAAAGCTTTAGAGCTGCCACTGGGAGCTCTAAACCTTCTACTTTCAGATTTTCCCTGTTCAGACTCTGCACACAAGTCTTGTTCTGTGCAGGACTTGCCTGACACGTACAGGTCTGAGCTTTTTCCTACTATATAGTAACTTCTTCAGTGAGACGCTCAGCAATTGTTGTTTTTCTGTTATCCTCAACAGATGTGTTGGTGGTTTTATGCATCTGCTAGTTTGTTCTCTAGCTGTTGCTTCTAAATCACCAATAGTTTACTATACTGTAAATTCTCCAGTAGAAGAATGCTGAAACACCTCTATATCAGACCATTTTCTACCTCAGGGCCTATCTTACCTGATAATGTGGAGTCTGAAATTCTTATCCTTGCACAAGAAAAATAAATGTGCATGTGGGCTTTTGTTAGAGGAAACATCTTTAGACTGCTTGATCTTAAGAACATCCTTTTAAGAAAGTGGATTTTCTCTGTACCTATCTCTTCCTAAAAAAGTAAAAGGTAAGCCATAGGACTTTCTGTTGAAGTGTTGAGGAAAGGCAACTATCTGACAAAGTAGCAGAGAGAGGAAGAAACTTAATTATCAAAAATGTATTCAAATTCAGAATTTTTAAAAGTTCTCTCCTGCTTCTTTCTCATGCCTTACTATTCATTGGGGTCCTTTGCTGACCAAAATTTTCCAGGTTCTTCAGTTATAAACCTTCTTCAGATTTTGCATCTGTTCTGTTTTATTGGAATTGCAAAGTAACATTTTTGCAATTTAGTATCAGCCATGGGCATCAGATATCTCCTACATTCTCRGGAGAAAACAGGATGTAGCTACAGCTGGGCAAAGCTGTTAGGTGTTAGACATTACTTTCATAGGGATGAGTGTTTTGATACAGCTGGAGGATGCAATAGGATAAAAAGTTCCTCAGCATGTCTGGAGGGTTGTAATGCTAGCACATCACTTGTATTTTCTCTCAAGGATAATATGTTATGTTATATCTCTGTTTACGGTGACTTACCACCCACTATTCAATAGAGAAGAAGATGACTGTTAATTTATTCTGTTGATATGAAAAAAATATTTCTTAATCTTACTGGTTTCCCTATTAAAATTAGCTCATTTGGGGAGGTTCTTTGTAGGGAGCAGGGGTGGAGTTGGGTAATTTTATAAGTAGCTAGTGGTAAAACATTTTAGTTTTTAGTTGCCTAAGAGCCTGAAACCTCATTTACGGTAGGGAAAAAAATATAATACATTTATATTGACACAACATAAAGGTATTTATAAACATAATACTCTTAAATAAACACCTGATTAAGGTTGGCAGTTCACGAGTATGATAGGAAAAGTCAAACTAAAAGATTTAATTCCAATTTCTTGATTTACAGATAGAATGGCAATATGGTGGTTTTCTTTCTTTGGAGAAAATAAAGGTAAACTTATTCCCAGACTGTATAAATTGTGTTTATGTAGCTGAATGGCTCATACTTTTTTAAAGGAGCAGAGAGGCATTATATCTTGAGAACTTTTTCCTAGACTGAAGTCAGGAAAGCTTGATTTAAGGGGGCACAAAGCCCTAAATTCTTTGAAGTTCATAGGGAATGGGCACTTAACTCAGGGGTCGTTTGACTGTTCTAAGCTCTAAACAGCAGCTTTATAAAAAAAATAGTTAAAAAAAGGTGCATCTAAACTGACTTTTTGTATATCTATTTTGAGCCATGTTAGTCTCATTTTACAAATGAAGCACATGGAAGTGAATGGTTATTACCAGAACTGACAACAAAACCAGGATAGAAACTCGAATCTTCTTGCCTAGTGCATAGACCAATAGTTGTTGTCATCATTTGCTATTGAAATCTCTCCATGCATCTTAAAAAAGGAGGTTGTTTCTTGAACTAGACAGTGATATTAATAGCTGAAACAAAACACATGTTTTTAGTTTTGATTATTTTGGTGGAAATAAGTGAAAGAAAACACAGCTCAGCTTGTGTTGCTCTATTAACCATAGTAGAGTGATCATAGTGGCTAAATGACAAATCATACCATATGAGAATCTAGCATAGCTTTTTTATTGCTGGTAACTTGTTAGGAACAAGTTTTTAAAGTGGAAGTTGCTTTTAAATGTGGGGGGAAAAAGCACTGTATGTTTTAAAATGACATTAGGAAAAGTGAGTGGTATGATCATGTGAAGAGAAATTCTTAAAATTAGTGGTATAAGGCAGCATTTCAAAAAGTTAAAAAACAAATGAACAAACAGAAGACTTATAACCAAAGTCTAAAATATTCTCCCATTTCAAGGGTTTCAGGCTTCAGGAATATGCTAATTTTCCTAACAAGTTTATTTTGCCTTTCAACAGTAGAGATGCAGTGATAATGCCTGAAGTTGAACTGATTTAAAAATGACTACCAGATTTGTGTGGTATTTGTATGGGGAAGAAAAAAAAGTGGATTGAATTGTGAGCATAAGTAATTGTACTTGCAGATTTTTTTCATAAGTATTTTAAATGTGCCAGCAATGCTAGAATCTTTTTGACTGTCCTGCATCAAAGAATTAGTATTAGAAATTTTTCAGTTACAACTTAGAAATTTTTTGGAATCTGGTAGGAGTGGAGAAGAGCCACTGATATTCTGGCAAAGCAGCCTGTAAGCAGGTTATTTGTGACAAGATGAAATAGCCTGTCTGACCTTAGGTACTATACAGGGCTAAGAGCAACTATGAGCAATAATTTCCACCCGAGGTATAGCAATTAGCTCATTCCCTGCCTGGTTTGCTTTCCTAGTACAAATCTTAGCAACTGCTATTAAACTGATGTATTTCTTGTGTCTTCCTAATCTTGAGAAACCTCTTTTATTACATTGACCTTCACAGATGCACAATTTCGATCAAGCAACAAAAGATACGTATCGTGAAACTATTTTTTTCTCATATATTTTACCATAATTAAAAAAAAAAAAAAGCAACCTGATATACTGATCTATACATTTGTGTAATTTTTATGCAGGAGCTGTCAGGGTTCCTTAGAGAATACTTGATGGTTTTTTTACAGGAAATGGACAGTAAAAGATTTTCTGCTGGTTATCTGTATTCTTCCAGAGTCTCAACACAGGACAGGCATGTCTTAGCTGAAACACTGTAGTTTAGTTAATTGCATTTGGAGGATTTTGGTTCTTTACTTAAAACCTTTTAGTCATTGGTGCTAAAAGGAAATTAAAACCTGGATGTAAAAAGTGATAAGCGGTGAGGGAAAGGCATTGAGCAAAACTGGGTCCTCCTACTCTCCACGCTGCACATGGAAGGCTTGTGTCAAAGTTAAAGCCCTCAGGAAACATTTAAGTGAAGACTTCTCAGACTTCTAATTTTCTTATTAGTAGAAATTAGTAGAACATCATCCTTGCTCTGGGTTTCTGAAATGTAATGCTTACAGAGAAAGGAGGACTGTTTCAATTTCGCTGTATGACTTCCCCTTGTCTTCGCACTTTCCATCTTGTGTCTCACTGTCCCTTCTTCTTTCACTTCCTCCTCTCTGAACTAAACCTCCTTCATTTAGCTGCTTCTGCTCCAGAAAGAACCAGTCCCTGGGCCAGTGACTGCTTATGACTTTTTCTTGACTAATTGCCCAGATACGCTCCTGGACAAGGGATGGCACAGCCCTTCCTACTGCTACATTTGTATCTGGCTATGGAAATGCCATGTCACTGTACAAGAGTTAATCTTGCAWCTGCTGACATCTCATTTCAAGCTTCTGGAGGCCTTTTGATCTGGAGCCAGTCATATTACGCTTTTTTCCCTTGCTCTAAAGGATGGGATGTCAGAATTTGAAACTCATGGCTTTTTGACCACATCCACAACAGGATACAGTGAACATCTTTTTACTGTTTAGTGGTCCTCTTCCTCATTTCTTCCATTAATCCTGGAGAGGATCCAACATCTTTTTAGTTCATTTGAAAGTTCTGTGAGCAGCTTGACAACTCRCTAAAGAATAACCTAGGTTCTGTCCCAATCCTCTTCTGCACATCTTTATACATCTTTTAGGCCTTTATGTCTCTCACATATATGTTATAAGGAATGGCAATATTGATTTTTTTGAAAATACTTTATTTGCTTTACAAGTTTTCTTGAGCAGCTAAATAATTAACATTTATAGATACATTCATAGTACTGTTGTTTTTATTTGATTCAGCTTCATATACAATGCCTATAAATTTCTTATTGGAATTCTTCCATGGTCTCTTCAAATTCAGACAGACATCTTCATTGCGCTAGATGTACATCATGATTTGAAATTTTTTTTTTTCAAAGCCCTAACCCCTAGCAGGTTAAATAGGTTTGTTTTAAATGAATCAATTTCAAGCCAACATTTGAGGGCTTATCCCTGTCTTCTCCACTTTTGTCCCTAATGTTCACCATCTCCACACCAAAAGTTGAGAACTTCATGCTTTTCAAAAGAAGTATTGCCCAAAAGAATTAGAGCTAAAGAAGTCACTATTTCTGATACAGTTATTACAGTGGATTGATGAAAAGTGCTCAGACTGCATATCAACTTCAGCAGATCAGCTGATGTGCTGTCCTTCCTTGATTTGAGTAGTCAGAAGTCTTTCCCAGTGTTTTCATCTCTGGAAAGTCATAATAGCTGATTCATATATCCTTAATCCTTCTCTTTGCTGGACAAAATGAAATAAGCTTACCTTGAGATCGTAAATTGTTAATCCTGTTCCCTGCAGTTGTTAACAGTGAGTCTCTGTTTACGATTGGATTATCCACAGGTGAAAGAGTCATGTGTCAGATCTTATGAGGATCTAGGGTCTTGTGGTCACCTGTCACTGATTTTTATGGGGTTTTATGGGGTTGTACAAGGGCATAATGCAAAAATAAAGAATAGAGAATAGAACCCCATCATACAGGGTACCTCTCAAAACATGGTAATAAAACTAGCACCTTCCTCTAAAGCAAACTTGCTTGAAGTAGTTTTTTAAAACTGTCCAGTAATTACATGTGAGAACCACCAGTCTCTGTTCTTGTACTTTGCAATATGCCTTGTTTTCATCTGTAACAAAATATAGACAAGCAGTCCAGACCTCACTCAGTGAGGTCTACATGCTAAATCACATGTAATGATGATTAGTGAGGGAAGAGTCCGATTCGTTAAAAAATGAATAAAACTTTTGCTGCAATTAAGAAGCATTAAATGTTTCTAAATATTTGAGAAAATTCTGGTAATTATTTTATTTTTAAAAGYCAGTACGGCTGTTTAGCTGTTATTAAGAGCAGAAAGTGAAACTCAAAAGAATACATAGTGATAATATTTAATTTAAAAGTTAACAAAACTCAGAAGTCAATGGACTTACAAAGGCATAACTGGTGGGAGAATTTGGCTCTTCAGGGTCTTTGTTTGGATGATATTCAATCTAGAAAGAACACTTTCATTTCCAGAGTTCAGGTTGAATTTTTAACTACTTAAAAGCAAACCAGAACAGAGCAAGCAAGAAACTTCTCTGAAACTTCTTGTTTCTAAACTGCACAGGTATACTTAGCTAAGTATACAGGTCCACTAGTTTGTTTTTACTAAGTTACTGCCAGAATGAGGGGCAAGTCAGTGGTACCGCTGACTTCAGTATGGCCAGGTTTTTGTCCCAGGTGTGGTCAAGTCTAATAAATGTTTTGGAATGTTTCAATCATCAAATCAAAGGTGATTGTTAAATTTGTTAGTCAGTTGTTTTTCTAGCAGCTGCCAGCACACAGGGAGTGGTCCAACCATTACATTTCAAAGATGCATGATATTGCAATATAAGAAGATTCTGACCTCAAATATCTCAGGGTAAAACATTTCAAAAAGAATGGAAGGCATTGCATAAACTGCTGTGAAATGAATCTTAAATTAGAATAGAATAGGGATTTTAGCAGATTTTGTATATTTGTTCCCTGACTATTGCTAGATATTTTTTTCTATGCAAAATTCAGCAACTATCCGACTCATTAATTACAGCTTTTAATGAAAGAACAAGGGGACAGTAGAATTAAAAAGTGGAAAATTTAAAATTAAACAGATTAAGCACATGATTTCTAGAACAGTTTTGAATTTCTCACTTTCTAATTACATTGAACTTCCTTCATGCTTGCATTAATCTGTAGAACTCATTGGCATATGAATTGATGGCATTCAAAACCTGATGAAATGAAAAAAGAGGTTTTCCCTATGCGTGTATATTTGTGATATAAGAATATCGAGCATTATAGCATCTGTATGATAATGAACTGTGAATGCAATTCTCTACGCATGGCAGGCAAAGATGAATCTAGTTTTGAGGACTTCTTGCATCAGCTTATTGAAGAGTTCCTGCATCTTCTGGTGTGTCTGGTTAAAGAGAAGATTCTGGTCTGTCTAGGCAATTAATTAGCTCTGGTCAGGCGTTTTCTAAGTTCCTATAACAGAAGGTACCCTAACCCTGCTTTCTTYTCGTGCCTCTATTTTGGTTTTTTTTGATTGCTGTTTTGCTTGAAAAACAAGTCACTTCTGTGTGATGGGAAACTTGTTACTTTCTGTTCATTAAAACAGTTCAATTATATTTGAAAGGAAAATAACCAGATCAGTTTCTGCACTGGCTGCAGACTGCGAAGAGCAGTTTGGTGCATGGGCTAATCCTTCCCACTTCTCTGCAAATAAAGTAATCTGCACTGAACTCCAATCTTACCTTATGTTAATTGAAAGACTTTGTAAAATTTATAAATGCAAGAGTAAAAGATTTCAAGATATATTCATTAATGTGTTTGTATATAGGAAGATGAAATAAAAACATGCAAAAAAGATTCTAAGTACGAGGCAGAGATGGAAGAGCCTTCTTCTAGTCTCTGACATTTAGGAGGACCTGGAACATCTAGCTCCTTATCTTTGTATTGAAATATTTGGATAAAATAATAGAGGCAACTGTGTATAGCTTGAAGAACAAATCACTTTGAGGACATTTTGCTTTCAAAAGCCATCCGGACATGTTAAAAACCATATTCTCTTAGGATTTATGTTATTCAGAAAAAAAGTGGTTGCAAATTTCATGGCCTGGTCATGGTAAGAATGACAGATTTCATGGGTTAACACACATTAAAAGAAAAAACGTATTAAAAATGCAATTATCTCTGTTGTTTAAGCAAATGATTATCAAAAATTATACATATCTTCTCAAGGACAAAAATGAATACAAATTAACATCTCTTTCAACTTGCGTTTCATTAATTCTTCGTATCGTTGCAGTGGCAAGTTAAGTTCTCACCCAATTGCACTTGACTGCATACAGTACAGCAGTTCCTCAATTGGTGTACATCTGTTGACTTCAGGGGAATTATGCTGATTTATCTCAGTGGAAGATATTGTCTGGGTTGTTTATATTACGAAACTAGACTTCATTAAATTTCACAGACTTCTTAAAATCAAAATGAAACAAATGTTAACCCAATTATTTCTTTTTGCACTTGCTTCTTCAGCTGTTTGTCAGTAGGATGAAGGCACCTGATTCTCAAATACCTGTCCGTATCACTTGAGTTAGAAAGTAATTGCACTTTTCTGAAATACAAGAAAGGTCACTGAAATAATTTACTTTATCAACATTATTTTACATCTATTCAGGGTCCTTTGTTTAATTTCTATTTCATGCTTAGCAAATCTGTAGTGGGTTCATACCATGTGAAATGATTTTATGTTAAAAGGCTTGCTTTCCAAGTTTCTCTGTCATAATAATTAAAATAATAGCTTAATCATTTCCATTTTATAGTCTTTCATCCTGGAGGACCTCAAAGCACTGGTCTTATTTTGGTAGTAGTGACTCAAGTGAGGAGAATAGGTATGCAATGATAGTTTGTCATCTTCCAATATTACAGCTTTCTTAATGTTGTCCACAGAGATGTGGCTGGAAAATGAAGGCAGTAGGTAACTATCAAAACAAAAACACCAAGTAGTAGAATCATCTGTTGAAACTACTTGTTTTATGCAGCAAAGTGCAACCCCAGTTCCATATGTTACTGGCAGCCATGAAGGTGGGAGATCACAGTTTACTAATAATTGTGCTGCCTTTGCTGCTGGAGACCAGCGACTGAGAATCTGTGGTCAAGGCACAGCAATGCATTGCTCTGCCTTATACATCTGCATCCCTAACTGAGGATTATCTGGCCCCCAAGCATTACGCGTACTGGCCAGGAGATAGGAAGCTGCTAAACAGGGCTATTGGAGAACTGCCTAATTGTTGTGGAGAACTTTAGGGCTRAAGCTACTGATTTGAAACTCTATGAAGATGTCAGATAACCAGAACACCCTCCAAAGCTTTTTTAGTCTTTTGGTTTTGAAAGTATTTTAAGGTGTGTGGTGTATGTCTCTGTTTTCAAGCCATCTCTTCCACAGTGTTTTTTGCTGAAAGTAGTTAATGCCTGTGTACAGTTTGCTGGAAAGCATAATATCAGTAATACACTGCTTCCTATTGTTTGTGTATTAGTGCCTGTCCTTCCAAAGATTTTAGATAGCTGTCGTCGGTAAAGTAGAAGGTCAGACAAGTTAGAGCTATTGATGATACTTCTTCCAGCTATCTGTTCCCCCTTCCCCACATTTTCTTTAAAACTGATGTTATTCTAGACAGCAACTGGATGAAATTCATCGTCACTTCAAAGACTGATCCTTTTGCAGAATGTCTTCTCTCTTCAAAAACGACGATCTCTTTTCTATTTAAAGCAGTGGACCAGTATGCACATATCACTTCTCAGGTCTTATGTATGGTCATGAACTTCTCAATGACTCTTCTGTGACCTTTATTCTGTGGTGCTGTTTTCTCCTTTTCACATGCAGCTATCCTTCTTTTGCTTTCAAGATCGATGAGAAAGTCAAATAGAAGGAAAAATTGTCCTCAGTTCCCCAAGCAAATGAAAATGTCATCTCTGTGTTGAGTTCTTGGGCCAGCAGGGAGTAAAAATTACCAGTTGTGACTGAGGAACTTTGAAAGATTCAGTTTCAGTCCAGGGGCTTTCCTAAGACCTTTCTGAATTGTCTTTCAGCATCATTCTTTTCTCACTCAGAACAGTTTTATTCCAGTATATCACTGACCTCCTTGAATTATTCCTGATTTACGATTATGCAAGATAAAAGTCAGGCCCACATGGTGCATATGGGGGCTGAAAACCATACAAGAATTTTTTTTCTTGTTCAATTTATACCTGTTTTCGGCATGAAGCAGAAATGCTACAAGAAGTAGGTATTTCAGGACTTCCATTTCTGAACCTGAGTGGTATGGAAAGCTCAGAGCTCTTTGGAAATGAAAGAGAAAGTTCTTTCAAAAACACACTGGAATGTTTCAACAAAAGAGGAAAACCAAAAATCCTTACTAAGGACTTGGTGAGTTTCTGCTTTTTCTCAACAGATTTACTTCTTCAATTCTTGCCCCTTTACTTCAGCTGCAAACCTGCCACGGGCCACCATTTAAATCCCGTGTTTTCTCTTTAAATACACAAGCATTGTGTTTGGCTGCACCACCCTCAAAATATTTTCATGTTGCAAAAGATGCAGTATTTTATTTCAAGAGGCTTTAAAATGCTGGTATTGCATTGTTCTTGCTTGCCTTTCGCTGTGTTTAAAACTCTTAATCCGATTCATTGATTGGACTACAAGGAGACAGAGCAATTGTCAGTTGTTCTCTGGATCCTTTTGTTATTACTTCTGGCTCTGCCTTGGCAAGCAAGGAAAGAAAAAAACATGAAGAGAAAGTTTAAACACCTCTTGAGCTAATGTAAAGATGAACAACAGTGATATGGCCCCCCAGTGCCACTTCTGGCATTGGCCAGCAACCCTGACTAACCAGAGAGTGATAGAGACAAAAAAGAGAAAAAAGGAAGGAGTTTGTAAAGGAGATAAGGGGAATGATCCCATAAATTCACAACTAAGTTCCTTCCTCAATTTCCATAAAGCAAACTCCCTGTGGTGAACACCTGGCAGACCATTAGCTTTTGCTGCTTTCTGTTATTAAAAATCCTAAGGAGAGAGAAATTTGCACATTTACATTTGGGGGATTGACTCCAAGCCCATGTATGTATGTATGTATTTAAAAAATCTGATCTGTCATGTCAGTCTTTAACATGTAGCATAAGCTATAGCAGGGAATCTTGGCTGTGTAATTTATTTTCTTCTTACAGTGTTAATAAGCAGTGCAGTTAAGAACAGGACATCCTGTTGTCATTTCTGTAGTCATTAGAATTCTTGCTGCTGCTAAGCGTAAATCAGCAGAAAAGCTGCCTGCATCTCCTGAGAGGGGGAAAAAAATAGTCGATAGTTCCTTTCTGGTCCACAGAGTCATATTTGTTGAGAATTTGCTCAGGTATTTCTTTCAACAGGAACTTGAATATCAAAACTATTTATTTATACAGTTTTTTTCAGTGATCCATTGAAAAAATAGGAATTCTGAAGTTCACCATTTGCTTTATTTGCAGAGCTGCTTCAGTCTATATCATTTCACAGAGATGTCTTTTCTCCCCTCCTGCCCCAGTCCTCTGTGAGATGTAATGTATGCTTTCAGAAGTAAACATTTCACATTCTATCATCAAAGCTCTGTTCTCCCCTATTAGTCTAGGAGGCATATGGTAGCTCCTTGTTAAGATGATTATCTGGGATCTACAGAATTTGCTTCTGGGTGTGAGATAAACTAACAAAAGGGGAATTTTACAGAATGTAGTTGCGCAACTCTTCGTATCTCATCTGAGAGACAGGCAGTACAGAAATGATAATCCTTTGGAGATGGATCAATTTCTCTTTCTTGTATGAAGGATCCCTCAGCTGTAGAAGCAATGATGCTTCCCAGCATGAGAAGCTCTATGTTAATGGTAGGGAATACAGGAATTTGGGAATGGGGTGGGGTAAAGCTAAAGGAGTCACTGCTGGATTTTATTTTTCCTGCTTCTTTTTTCATATGAGTTCAGGGGCTGAGGTGGGAGGATGTGGAAGGGGAAGAAGGATAATTACTGTCTATCTCATTTTTCTTTTCTTTAGCAGAACTATTTAGGCTATATCCTGGACTCTGGATTTGAACATTTACCATTTGCTCATTCTATATGTAGTGAGCTAATTAATTGCTAAAACAATTGGGATAGCAATATTCTCAGATTCCCTTTGGTTTGAGCCTTATATGACCTATGGGGCTCCCAAAAGTAACTTAATGGATTCTCACTTATGTAAAAGAATTGGAAAAATGCCAGTACTACTAACCAGAGTCCTTATCACAGAGTTCAGATRTTAGCAGAATATCTATTGCTTGTTTAGGGCTATGACTAAAAAGTATTTGTGAGAAGTCTTTAAGTGAACCTTTGTGGATACTTCACTTCTAGTTTCTTGTTTAAGAACAGTGATGTTGGCATTTTTCAGATGTGTGGTTATTCAAAGGACTCAGGGTCCTTTTTAGGGTGCTTAGCCTGATACTCAAAATTGCAGAATCACGGTTCTTGGATGCTCCAAACTTCCTGTTTTGGTTTTGGAAGGTTGCTTTCTCTGTGCCTTTATTCCCACTAAAATAGGACAATACTGTTTCTCTGTCTTCCACAAACAAGTTAAAGAGAAGACTTAAAATAATCAAAAACCATTTATGCCTAAGTATAGAGTTAGCAAAGCAGATGTTCTTTTTTGCATACACATTTTCTTTTCACTAATTTCCCTGTATCTAAAATGTGTTCTTGGAAGAGCTGTGACTGTGACTTAGTAGTTGTGAAAATCAGAATAATTTTGGATCCTGTTCCTCTGGTGAGCTGTAGAACCTGTGGTCCTATATGCGATTGTTGCAGTTAGTGCTGGGCTGTAGAAGATACAGCTCTAAAGAAAAAGCAGAGATCTTCCAGGGTAGATTTACATCTTTTTGCTTGAGATTCTCCTTGACTTGCTGCAGCTACTGCCACTGTACTTGCCCTTACTGAATACCCTGGTATTTAAAAAAAAAAAAAAAAAAAAAACCCTTAGAAGTCTGCATTCCTAATTTCTGCTTGGCTTTGCAACAAAGTAGAGGGATTTATGCTCGTACTTAATTTATGTGAGTGCAAAATTCAAGTACAAATGTGGTGGATAGATTTTATAGAAAACATATTGTGAGGTAAATTACCCAAATGAAACAGAAAATCTGTAGTAGAGTACAGGTTAAAGTTCGTATCTTCTGACACTGAAGTTTGTTTTTACTGCAGTTTCATCTGTTTCTTTTCAGTCAAAGGAAAACAGGAGAACAAGGGAGGAAGAGGGCTGTAAGAAAGCAGTTTAGACAGTAACAAGCTTGATCATATGATGAAAAGCCAAAGAGACTATGAAGCTAGCAAATAATTTCTATAAGAAAAAGGTATGCAAATAGATTCTAATGTTGGAGGTTTTCTTCCTTTTTATTATCTCTCACTGATTGCATTTACTCTATAAATTTTCAGCTGTCTCCATTGTCTAATGCATACTTTCATCACCTATTTTAATATCCTTTCAAGCTGTTTACATTATCATCCCCTTATTTTAAAACTTTCTTCTTAGCCTTTTGATCTACTAATTGATGCTTTACCTTCTGATCCCTTTTGTGCTTCTTCTTCTGTGCTACTTGACTCTATTTCCTCCTAATATACATCTTTCTCTCCCCATTCCTTCTTTCATCTTTGAATTTATACTGTATTTTCTTTTTTTGTTTGGTTGGCCTTTGTTGTTATTGTCTTTCTTTCTTTCTTTCTTTCCCTCCCCTGAAAATGCCCATGACCACAACCGTCTACTTTAATTTCATTTTCCATTTCTAGTGTGTATTTTGTTAAGCCCCTTTTCCTTTTTTTTGTTTTTCTTTTGTAGCTGACACACGTACACAGCACCTGCTTTATTTCAGGATTTTAACTCAGTCAACTCCAAAAGACATGTTTTACTCCAGTGAAAAAAAAATTAAACAGAAAAAGAATTATAGGAAATCAAGTGCACTTTCTGGATGAGGAACTTCAGTAATTGAATTGTTACATAGCCACTAGGTGAAGGGAAGGAATACAAAGTGCCTCAGATACAACTGAGTGGAATTACAGAGTTGGTTTAATTGGATTTGAAGACTTAGCTAGTGACTAAAACCTGGAACACGTGGAAACTTATCCCTCTGAACTACCTGAAACAATTAACATCATGTTCTAATGCTAAGTTTTAACATATGAGATTTGCCAAGTAAGGTAAAAGCATTCCTGTGAGCACTGTCTTGGATGGCCATTTGTAGCGGAAGATAAATGCATGCAGATACATTGCTATTTAAGTGTGGATTGTCTTTCAAAGCTACTTTTCAAACAGCAGATAAGAGAATATGGAGAGCAGTTGCACTTAGGAGGCTATTTGATCCTCTTTCCCTGAAAAAAGCTTGAGACAGTGAAGATACTATAAAAATATATAAGAAAGGGTTAGGAATAGGTTCAGCCTGATAGTAACACTCCTGCCCTTGTTATGAAGCAAGGCATTAGGTTCACTGAACAGAAAACCTAAATGCAGTGCATGAAGAGATCACAGTATGTGTGCTGGAGGCTGTTCCAAGGTCATTCTGTAAGTTTTTATTTTATTTTTTCTTCTGGGAAATATATTTAGACTTCCATGTTGGATGTTTTTGTTATACCCGTGCATATGTGAAGGAAACGCATTGTGACATAACCTAGGATGTAGTTAGGATCTGAAAGGTGAAGAGCTCATGATGCTAAGCTCCAAATGAATAGCTAGTCAGTTTTATGCTGAAACCATATGACATCTATAGATCCTTCCAGATAACTACATCCAGGTGGGAGAGTGCCTTTTGAGGTTGTTTCATCTGCACAGGTTTTATGTATAATGGCCTAGATTCTGCAACCTGTTGCATATAGAAGGTTCTTTCATCCATGTAATTTGGAGAAATGCCAGTATTTGGCCAGACCAGGAAGTGTGATAGTAAGTGTTTAAACTATGTTCTTTATTATGCAACACAGGGAAAATATAAGGCATATAGCTTTTCTAGACTTCAAGACTCTGTTAGTTGCAGTGATGCTTTTATTAAGGTGTGTTGGCAATAATTTGAGTGGATCCACAACAGTTTTATGATATTGAAAGTAGCAGCCTTCCAAAAAACTAGCAAGAAATGATCAGTTCAGATTCATTGTCTGAGATGTCATTGAATGAATTGGGAAGGATTTTTCTTTGTAACAAAAAAAAGAAAGGCTCAAGGGAAATATTAGTTTGAATGATGAGGAAATAGTCAAAGTTGAAGAGCAGAAGTATACACATAGCAGGTCCAGCTAGAGAGGTAATCTCAATGGAATCACAGTGGGAGTAACAATTTATAGCACAAAAACTTTCAAGCTCAAAAGATCCTTTTTCATTTATTTAAAGTTGTTAAGTACTTCACAGCRTTTGGAGAACATTAATTCTCCATCACATGTATGGGTCTTAACAGAGGCTATTAGGATATGTGCTTGGACAGAGGCCTTTGTAAACACCACTATTTTGCCAACTTCTCATAGCTGGCTAGAGTTGCTTTAAGCATTGTGTTTGTGGTACAACTAATACAGGTTACAAAATGGAGCATTTTCCCAGACAAAGAGTTTGCTGTTCAGACAACTTATCAGTATAGTTACCTGCATGATACTTTCTATGTTTATAGGAAGGAAAGACAGTTCAGTGCAGGGATTCCCAAAGCTTTGTTTGCTTGGCTGCCCTSATGACACATGCAAAATCATGTTTTATCACAGCAATGTCAAGCAGCAATATGTTGGTCTGTGCCAAACAATATATTTCAGACCGCCTCCCTTGTCTCATGTGGTGGTAGCAACTTCTGGAAGAGTCATTCAGCAGTTTGGCTGGTATTGACTTTCTGAATAGTTATCTTCTGCTTCCCCTTGGGAAAAGGTAGTGGTCATTTTGGGTGACAGGAGAAGGGAAAAACTGGCTGTGTACCACTGTGAAGTAGTTTGCTTAGCACAAGTAGTATCACGAACCATGAACCACCATTTGGTGACATCTGGGCTGTTAGATAGGGCATTGACTGGTTTAAAGGGATCTAGAGTTTAATTCATGGTTTTCACCTATGTGAAATCCTTCATAGCTTTTCACCACTGTGTGTGTGCTCAGAGTATGGGCCAGGACCAGTTGTCTCAAATTCTGGTTTTTAAAACAGGGATAGTCCTTCAAAAGGCATTGGGAGATAAGATCTCTTAATGACTAGGAAGAATGATAGTTGTGAAGTTATATAAAAGAATGAGCTGGTTATTTATCTTTTCAAAAGAAGGYTGAAAATACAAAATGAATAATTCCACATTCAATTGGAATCACAGAAATACAGGGCTGGAAAGAACCTTCAAGAGATCATTTTGGATGGCTTAGGGGATTCATATGCATAATATTTTCCATTAATTTATTGATTTGAAACAGAACTAGTTTACAGAATATAAGGCTGTCATACACTCTTGGGTCTCTGGGTGCCCTTTGTGGATTTGGTCAAGGGCAAGTACAATAGGCCTCCATGTGTCTGGATTGCATATAGTGTCCAGGACCTGCTTCACACTTTTGCTCTGAAATTCCCTGACTAGAAATATGGGAGCCCTAACGGAGGAACATCAACAAGTGCTGGCCATGCTACAATTGTAGAAATTGAGTGTGATCCAGAACATGTTGGCATGATGAAGAACAAAACCTTAAATCATTCTGAGCTGATTTAGAGAGAAAGCCACTACAGAATGATCCTGTTGCTGCCACACACACTCCCTTCCACTGACAAATTAAAGGAGTCAGTTCAGAGAGAGAGAGCGCGTGCAAATATACAATACAACTCCTATTTTCCCAATTACTTCCTCTCAAAGAAGGGAAGAATAAAATAGGCATAAAAGGCTTGAACACTGAAAAGTCTGTTCACTGAGAAGCGCCTGATCTTGCTTTAGGCTCCTAGCTGTTAGAGTACACATTCATGCATAATCGAACAAGTCAATAGTTATTCTCTGTTGTTGTAGAACCTCATATTTTGTTTTTATGGTTAGAGTATTGCATTTGATGAGCCAGGCTCAGAAAGAGAAGCAGATATATCAGTGTAAGCCTTGGGCAGGCAGACATGAAGTAAGCATTAAGCACAGGTTTCTGAAGGTGAAGGGCTAATGAATTAAAAACTGTTGCAATGTCCATTTTCCTGCTCTGACTCTTTATTGCAGAGGGTTATGCATGATCTATATTTTAAGTCAAGTGGGCATAAGGAATGTAAGTTGGTAAAGCAGATGACAACTGTTAAAAATTTCAGTAAAAATAACCCAGTCTTTTTACTATATATTATTTTGAAGTGCCTTGGAACATCATGTTACATGAAAAGTGCTGTGCTAATTGAAATTGCTATCTTTTCTCTTAATAACTGATTTTAAGAATCTCTTTTCTTTCAAGTGGTAGAAAATGAGGAGGAGGAAAAAGGTAAGGCAGCAGCCTCCCACTTACTGCAGGCAAAAAACAGGGAAAGGTAGCTAGAGTGTTCTCTGGGAATGGTCTGGGAGAACGTGTAATTTTGCTGAAGCTATAGACTGCAGACGCACACATGATCTCAATTTGTTAGGTTCTTTTTGATAGGTAAGAGTTCAAATATGAAGAGTGGCTAAGTACAGTTCTAAGGTCAGAACCCCTTGTGGGGTGTTATGGCATAGTCCCGTAATTTTTGAGTTGTCAACCTTCTGTGGTTGTGTGTGGCTGGTATTGAAAGACCTCACAAGAAAAACCTTATGTGGTAAGTTCTGGAGAGGAGTTATAATAATCAGGAAGGCATATGACTTCATTTGTAGTGGGATGGTCTCAGGATGGAGGTCTTGTATTTGCATTTATAAATGTGTTGGTGGATTAAGAAACAGAGAAGGGAGGAAGTGACATGGATATATGCCCAGGATGGACAGTTTATTAGGAAATTTAATTTAATTGAAGCAGTAAAAGAGGAGGCTGTTTGTATTTTTATTTGTTTATTTTTAAAGAGCATTAACAGCAAATTTATCCATTTTATCTCCAGATGTTTTCTTTCCTATTCTCCTTTTCGTCTTCTTTCTTCTGAGCCACTAAAACTGAACAGATACTAAGAATTTTCTAAAACTTTTTAATTCAATTGTTGTTCTACTCGGAGGTTTCTAGCTTGATGAAAGGATCATATGTGCAAATACTTGTCTGTTTTCTTCCAAATATTTCAGTGGGAAAACTGGTAATAAAATTAATTCATCATTCATTCACCTTAATTATAATTGACTTTAATTAAACTGAAGAATAACAGATTCTAACTTCCTCCTCGCAACTTATCTTTCTATGTGGGGCCATGTATACCCATCATGGCATACCCTGGCGCAGCATGGGTAAAGAAGCAGTATTTGTCTGTAAGACATGTAGCATGAAGAAAGGACCTAGTATTTTGGTGTCCAGTATGAATTTTAGTTATGTTGTTCTCCTCACATGTTGTTGTGATGGGTAGTTCTGAATTAAAGAGAGATTAGAAAGCTTGAATAGGAGGAGAGGTGCCCATTTCACATGCAATGGCATGGACTTTTATGATTATCATCACTGCTTTTTTGGATGAATGGGTCCATGACTTGTTAAACTGAGTTGCATGGTTTAAACCTTATGTTATGATTTATTTTCCTTTGGATTTTAAAGTTGCCATGGATTGCTCCTTAGAAAAGTACTTCACAAGTCTGTTGTTAATTTTGTGTCCGACTATTACCGAAAAAAATTCTTTTTTCTGGAGATGAGTGCTTGATAAAGAAAATTCTTTAAAACCACTTCAGGATTTTCTGATATGCTAGTGCTGCTATAGTTCAGATTCTGGGTGGCCTTGCACCAACTATCTGGTTAAGTTATCTTCATTCATCAGAARAGCATGATGAACCATTTAGCAATCCATTTAGCAATGTAATAGCAATTGCATGGGTTGGTAATTAAATAGTGATAATAATAAATCATGATAATGTTCTATCAGAGAAAGAGCTTGTAGGTATTCAGTAAAGTAATTCTTGATTCCAAAGCTCTGGGAAAATGTATGTCTGTTCAGCTTTTACTGTTTCCATTTGGAGGAAGCACGAGAAAGACGATGTGCAGATAGGGATAAAAGCAGAGCTCATCCAGTTCAGGTATCTGTACTTTAGCCAACACCACCCCCCCCCCCAAAAAAAAAAAAAGAAAAAAGAAAAACAGATTCAGTGTGTGAATGACTGAGTTGAGAAAGTATCAGAGTGAATTTTGAACAATTTCAAGTTGCATATAATATCCAGAGTGAGTATATTTGAAGAGTCCTCCAGGTAAATATAGAAGTCCTCCTAGGAATTCTGTGAAATTAGGTGGTGATATGTGGACATGCAAGATTTATGTGTTGAGTTTCTTATGGAAGAAGATTAGGGGAATATCTATATATTATATAGAAGAAATACTTTTATTTATTCATCTTTGTCCAGATCAAATATATTCTACAATGACTTCCTCTTAACTCTCATTTCAATGCAGGCTTAGTAACCTGATGGCCCAGTAATCCAGGATGGGAGGCTTGGTTCGTTAAATCTTCATGATAGAGAATGAGGTCTGGTGACTTACCTGACCTCAGATCATGTATAATGACAATTTTATTTATCATTGACCATCTGGTCATGACCACTAGTCATGGTGATCTCAAGGTGTATGCTGATTCCCTCATCTGAGACTGTGATCATCTGCTTGTGGCAAATAAGCCTATTACTTTCTCAGCTGTGGCTCTCTGTTGGTTGCTGTACACTTCCCCTGGGCTCTTTAAGTTGTAAGGATTGAAACTGAGGAAGCTGACAACAGCTTTTGAATTTCTGAAAAATTAGATTCCCTATCAATGCATTATATTTAACTTTCTTAATTTTTTGTGGCATGATGGTTGTTAGAAATACATACTTGTTGCTGTGCTGAACTCTGAATAGTGTGATAGGATAGGGCAGGAATAATAATAAGAATTTTTCATACATTTGAAGCTTAGGGAAGAAAAATTGGTATATAAGGCTACACTGTAGTGACAATCTGCAGGGGGCAGGGTTTATTGGCAACCTGTGAAGTTAGAATCTTTGGAGGAGGAGATCCAGGTTTCAGCTATGAAATAAGTGCTGGTGCAGATGATATGTCATGTAAAACTAACATAATTTGGTACMTTGTGTCTGAGCAAGGATTAAGACTCGGCGTCTTTTGACTCAGGAGTTTGTGCCTTGATCCTTTGTAGAGCTGAATTGCCGCTTCCTACTCCTCTTTTGCTCCCTTCCAGCTGAGGAGAATCACTGCTTTGAAGTTATAGTGATATTAATTTCCCCCATTTTTTTAATGCTTAACTTTGTTATCTTGGCTGCTTTTCCTATATGAAGTGCATCAATCCTAGAGATGTATGTGCATTTAGAGGGCTGCACATACAAATTAATTGGAGACAGCATGTAAAATATTAGATGATCATTTAGTTGCTAATAGTAGATTTCCACAATACCATCCATAACATTTAATGTATAACTCTGCATTATCATTAGAGTTTGCTATTACATTTCTTCAGATTATTTTCTTAAAAAATCAGTAAAGAGTGATGGATGTACCTAATACTTCCTTTAGGAATGACAGAGTTAAAGCTTCAGATGATCTGTCTGAAGAAAAGAGCCAGCAGCTCCTACAGAGTTTTGGTACCACTGTAGGATAGAGCTGTAAATTTTCATTGATTGATGCTGTGAGATCATTTGGGTTTATCCATATTTTTTATATTGCAAAACCCTGAAGTTTTGTCACAAGTTTAAAGTGCCCAAGTGATATATCACATGATGAAGATCACCCCAAAGAATTCAGAACAAACTCTGAAAAATGATTCCCTAGTTAAATCAATGTGGAGTGCGTAGTCTGTGATGATCTCAGATTTGAAAGTTATTTCTACATCTTTTTTTTTTTTTCCCCTCCCCCGGGTGACCTTTGAGGAGTATTACATCGTGTCTGAAAAATCTAAATAAGGATTGGGTTAGTATATCTATCTTTTTTTATTTTAATGTAGGAGTGATAAAATTATCTTGGAGAACTTCCAATATAAATCTCTGCAAGGTTTCAGCCATCTGAACTCTTGTCATTGCTGAGGTTGACTCTGTGCTGAATCAAAGTCTTAGAGAGAGGTTCTGACTACAGGAGAGAAGTTTTTAGGCAACGATGATCTATTTCAAACAGTGGAATATCTGACAGCTGACTTTACGATCTTCTCTTTGACCTGAGTGTTAGTAATGGTGGGGCTGCCTCTCTTTAGATAATACACAAACACATTCCTTTTGTCAGCTAAACCAAACATGCAGGGGTATTTGAGAGAGACAGGAAGAGGGAGAGGGAGCTGAATCTCTCACAAAGCTATATTTCATTTAGAAAAAAAGGAACTGCATTGGGGAAGCACTAAATTTATGGCGTACTTTTTTAATAATATACTATACTGGGTTAGTTCCTGAAGTGATATATCTTTCTCATATGCTTAATGTGAACTTGGGGACTCGTTTATGCTTGGGGCCAAGTTAGTCATAGCTGCATCAATACAAAGCAAAGTTTGTTACTACTTCTAGGCAAGAAACACTCTGCTGACTTATATGCAGTGTCAGCCCTCAGAGACCATTTGAACCTTGTAGATTGTACCACAAAGCCTGTCCTTGTACTGTGTGAACTACGCTGTTAACTGTGTTAGGATTTTTACAACCAGTATAAACTCTATCAGTCGTTAATAATTTTGCTAACAAATTTTTTGAAAGTCAGGAGAAAAAGAGGCCAGGAGGGTTGTTACAATTGGTCCACTGATGAAGGACCTGAATTTACTTTTCAAAACTTACTGCCTGAGCACTGRATATAAAAAGAAAAATATTATGACTAAATCTTAAATATTTTATATCACATAGGACTCTTAATGATAATGTGTGACATACACACCTCAACAATACACTATTCACCTGCTATAATAACCTGTGCTATACTCTTGGCATCAGTAAATGTAGCGGTGGCATTTAAATCCCACTTCATATTGAACTGACGACCTTATTTAGAACAAAAGATGATCGTGTTGTGCAGTAGATCTGGGGATTGTTTTTTGTGGTTTTGTAGATGGGGTTTCTAATAAGAACAAACCTGTCAGTTCATAATGAGCTACTGAAACAGAAGAAGGAGCATTTTCATACTAAGAAACTGCATCAGATATAGACAAAGGACAGGTTTCAGTCCATCACAGGTCTCAGATACCATCTGACCTAGCAGTCGCAATGAAAAATGTTAGCTCTGTTTGACTCTCGTTTGCTCAGCATCTAAGATTTTATGAAGTCTTTAGTGTAAGAAATAGCTGAGATTTAATACATATACCTTTAAATCATTCCTAGAGAAATGGAATGAAACAATTTTGTGAAGGAAGTGTAAACTGATTGGTAGAAACTGATTTGTTTAAACAGAAGAGTGTGTGATTTTGTATGACAAGTTCTTGCAAATGTTCAATATTTGCTCTGCTTTGGAAATTTCCTTATTGCTGTCCTTTACATGAAGCTGACACCAGTTTGCTATGGGTTAGCTTCAGCATGTTGCCTATCACACTGACTATGACTGTTTTATTTATTCCTTGTAATTTCTAGGTCTGTCTGTTGCCATCTTGTGACTTGTCTATGTAGGAAGTTACATTACTGCTTGTACAGTGCTTAGTACACAAGAATTCTGCTCCAGGATTAGGATGCTGAGGTGATATGGTATTACAACTATTCTAATAATAATAACAGTAAATCACAATGGATAAAATTTCATTTTAGAGATGAAAAAGGAAATAAGAGAAGATTATCAATATCATAGGCTCCTAAGATCTTAGGGAGCAGGTTCGAAGGGACCTTAGGAGGTCATCTAATCCAACCTCCTGCTCAGAGCAGGACTGGGAGACATATGGAGCCTGACTTTTCAAGAATTATTTACAAGTAGAGCTAYGGTGCTCTCCTTTTGTGCTTCATGTTCCAAGAAAAATACCACCTGCATGGATTTGTTTGGATGTGTTCTGGTGTCATGGAAGTTACAGCGTACATACGCAATGATATATGCGTGGGTTGTAGGTCTGAATCTGGCAGCTTGTGTGTGTCTGTGTGTTAAAGTAGCAATACAGCTTCCTAATGAAACAGATAGAGGTTCATTCTACTCGCTATATGTACTCTCCATGAAGAATAGTTAAATTTATGGTTACACTATTTTCAGCCTTCTTTGGGAATAACACAGCTAATATGCATGGATTCTTGGGTACGGAATGTCTTTCTTGAGCTTTCTGTTTGCAGCATAGCCTTGGTGCAATAGCTGTTCAAGTATTTCACAGTTTTTGCAAAGAATACTATAGGTTTTGAATTTAGGAAACTTTCAGAGACTTGTAATCTAAAGCAGCTTAGCATTTTAATAGACCAAAATGCCTTGAACATCTGGGAAAAAAATTGTGATCTTTTTCTAAACTGTTCAAAATTATTAACAGCAGGCATAGATTCAAATGCCAGGTTATCTGTTCAAGTCTGTAATTCTCAAATGTGGCAGGATGAACAAACAGCTGTGTGATATGTTTTATTCATAAGTTTAGGGGTGTGTGAAAAGGACTAACTCTACTTTCTTTGACATAATTACAATACTTTCAAATGGTGTTTTAAAAACATACATGGTATAGTTTAAGGCCAATTGCAAATCCCTATCTTTACGAAATTTGAGAGCATTTAATTTAGAAGTTTCATACATTCCAACTACTCTTAAGCTAAAAACAACCTGTTACTTTTTGATAGTGATTTTGTGAAGTGCATTGTTTTACTTGCACATGCACGCACACGCGCTCTCTCTCTCTCACTCTCTCACTCACTCATGTTCCAGTGCTATAGTTGATTTGTGCTCTAGTCCCATGGGTAACCTTTACAGTTGTGACAGCGATTAAAGTTTATCAAATGCCTTTGGTGACTTGAACTGTCAGAAAGCAGCAAGAGTGACTGATGCATTTCTTGGCCTCACCTTCTAGTGGGAGAAATCCCTTCCCCAAATCCCTTTCCAAACATAAGGCTTTCTAAGCCGTCAAAAGCTTACTTCGAAAACAAATCAAAGAAAGAAGGTGAAAAGTACAAAAACACATACTAGATACTTTATTCAGATGAAGAGAATGCAGCTTTGTATGAGTTTGTATGCAGCCTGTTATGTGAGAAGCCCCCAAGCCACGTGTCATTATGGCTGTATTTGGGCAATTAAAGACAGTTATCTCAATCTACTGTTTGACAAACAGTCTGTAAAATATATTTATAGGTTTAAGGATAAATGTCACCTAATAAGCACAGTAGCAAATATTGAATCCTATAATTGTGACCAACTGTTCCGTAGAACAGTAAACTGCAGGGAAAAATACATATTCCCTGAAATTTACTGGCTTTAGGTTGGAACTGAAAATTGTCTCACTCCCAACCCACAGTCCTGTCTCCAAACACCCTTGGAGCTGGATGGAGTATGATTCCAAACTTTGCACCTAGACTGCATTCAATCTCACTTCTATGTGCCAGTAAGCTTGCATTTCATTCCTGCTATTAAGTAGCTGAAATTGTTGAGAAGCATCATTTTCTGCACAGCATTTAAAAGGTAGTCTCTGTGTCTGTCCCTCTAGGTGCCTGCGATGTTGTATCAGTGTTTGATTTTACCCCATACTTTCTCCGCTTCCCATTCTGACCTGTTATATTCCGTGCCTACAGAAAGATTCTTTTTCTTAGATTACTCTATCAGGCAAAGCCTGAATTCAGCTTAAAAGCTCCAGAGGGAAATCAGATTAAAAAAACCCCTGTGAAACTAGTATTTAAAGCCCTAGGACTGTTTTAAGAACAGTTTTATTAGAAACATCTAAACCATAAGTCTTTTTATACCTTGTGCAAAAAAATAATTCATGCTCTAGAAGAAGAATGTGGACATTTTTCTGTGATGCTGAGGAAAATTAAGTGTGAAAGATTGGAAAACTTAAGTCTGCAAGGTTAATTATTCTTAGGAGTATATGCTTAGAAGTCCATAGCAGTAAGAGTAGTAAAAACAAACACACAAAAGCTTCATTACAAAGAGTAATTCTATATATTATAATTATGAGGTAGATTGCAGTGAATACAATACAAGGTATATTCATATATGTGTGTATGCAAACATACATCAAGTCTATAGTTAATACTAATTATTAACTGTAATTATAAACTGAAGATCCAGTTCTGTTGTGTCCAGAATGTTATAATTTTAACTATTGACTAATGCTGAAATATTAATCTAGGTAAGACAATGCTGAAACTGATGGTAAGTATTGAATTTTGGAATGAGATTTTTCTGTTCTATGTGGTTAAAAGAACTTTCCTCCCCCCTGCCCTTTCTAACTGTGTCTGTGATGCTTTTTGATGTAAATGGTCCTTGCAAGGATTAGAATTAGTATGCTGTGAAAAGGAAGACAAACTACTTTGGAACACAGAATTTGATTTTCTGAGTACTGCTGCAATTTCATTTTACTTATAGGCTTAGGAGTGTACTAAAACCTTTGGTCATTAGTTTGCTCTGTAGAAAGGGTTTAAACCTGTATTTAAGTGCTTCTATTTGACTCAGGGATCAAAAGAGCTGATACTTTTGTTTGACATGTTGTTATAATACACCACCGTGAATAAAAGCTGTGTTTCAAACTGCAGTATGGAAGAGACAAGGTTTTCATCTCAGTGTAAAGGTCTGGAAATCAGGAAACCACATCCTTTTATAAGCCAAAACATATCTCTTTGGCTAAATGTTCAAGCTCAAATCAGTGAGGACAAAGGGTACTTGGCATCTTTGAGAAGCAAATGTTACATTGCTAGGAATATGCAATTGTAGAAACCTAGGAACTGCTACTGCAGATCAGGTGAGTTCTTCAGTTAGTGTAGTTTCTTATCTGTCCCAGCAACCAATGCAAAATGCTTTAGAGGAGGTATATCTACCAAGGAGAGTTATGCCTGAAGCATGAAGGTTGAGCTTTTCTCCACATTTTTATTCTTCCAAGGAGGAGGATGTTCTTTCTTATCATTAATTTAATGTCCAAATTTCTCCATGCCTCAGCTAATTTCTTGTGGGTGAAAGAATGTTGAATAGACTTTTCTACAGCTGCAGTTCCTGATTACTGGAGAGTGACCTCTGTGTTTGTGTTCTGCCCTCGCTCCTTACCCAGCACCCAGCACACAGAAGCTGCAACAGAAAGGGCATTTATGTTCCCTAGTCCATTAGAAAAAGAATGGACCAATAAGGTAACACTTTAGCCTGAGTTTTAGAAGTGGTCTCACTTCCTTGCTTGAGACAAGGTGCCTTTTGAGACCTTGGGTCAGTTGTTTAGCTTGTCTGTGCCTCAGTACGCCATTTCTAATGTGGGGACAATGGCATTGCTGCATCTTGGAAGGATATTCTGAGAGTTAGTACAGTAAAGATTAAAGAATGCAAGGAACTTGCACAGTCACAGTTATCACATGCCCTAAGCGATGTAGATGTATGCATGTGTTAGCATGCTCTTCAGTGCTCTGAGATGTTACTGGAAATTGCCATAGTTTTATATCACCATGCTGTTTTTATTGGAAGTAAATAATAATTAACCAAACATTTATTCTGATGACTCAATATCTTGTGTGCTTTCCTTGTCTGTAACGTTTCTACAATAGGCATATATTAAGCCCATTAGAGCTAGATTTGTTTTTATGCTGTTTTATGTGTTCCTAAGCATGTAGGTGTATGCTTCATATTTAAAAAGACACAGATCCTTCATGGTCACAGATTAAAACACTGGAGATGATTGATGACTTTTTGTCTATAAAAGATGTTTAGTATTGCAATAATTAGTGAAATTGCACCAATGACAGGAGGTTTTAGGAGAAAGAGTTTGGTGAAAAAGAATACATGAGTTGCATGAGTACTTGTTCCCATAAAATCTGTTTTTGCAGGTGGAAAGGCAGATCACCTTTCCCCCCAGTCAAACACTCCTTTTCAGCCCCACTGTGAGCAGCTTTCTCCAATACTCAGTCATTCAGTTATCAAGTCCCTGATGGCCCATTAGACTTCAACCAAACCAACAGCTATAAAGAGCCTTTGTGTGAGGAATTAAGTTGAGCCTTTAACCTTCCCCACGAAAAGGACAACAAAGAAATGTTAGTACTCAGTAAAAGAAGGGAAGCTTAATTTACTGTTTCACTGCTAAATTTACATCACTTTTTCATGGAAAAATGTATTCTTTTCTTCAATTATTTTTCTTTGGCAGGTTGAATAGTATGACCTTTGGCTCCACCCAGTACTTAACATTCCTGTTAGCTGTATGCTTTATTTATGCACTTTACAAAGCAATCGAGGTTTAGGCTGAAGTGCTAAACTTAACCATTTGAAATGGAACTTACAAATTTAGGATTCTTAGAATATAAATAAAAGGTTAACATTTCAAAAATCTATCCCAAAGGTATTCTGACTCTCAAAGCTAAAGTCTCTGGTTATTTTGCTTTGATTATCTACAGCAGAGTAGGTAATTGAGGATCTTAAAAAATGGTAAAATGGGTTAGGGTGTTGATCTGGCAAATGAAAATAAAATAGGAAGACTAAATATCTAGCTCTRTCATGATGCTTATAGTCTGACTTTAACTTCTGGTTGTTGTCCAGTTTTCCATATTGGTGTTATTCTTCTTCTAGATCATCTCTGGAGAATAAGGTAAACGTATAGTAACATAAGATTTTTCCATGGGGGAAAAGATCCAGATTGTATTTGGTATATATAGTTTATGTGAAGATAATTTGTAGCTTGACTTTAACAGTTTCATTGCAACCCATTAGCTGAAGCAAGGAGTTACCAAAACTAAATTCAGATTTTTGTGGGTGAGTCCCATCTGGCACTTCCAATGACAAAAAGTCTCAGAAAGGCTTTGCCTCTCATTTCAATTTCATGTGAGTTCAGGGAGGCCTGTTTGAGTGAGGAAACCCAAGATTTTCCTTTTTATTTTTTGTTTTCTTAAAATTGTAGTTCTATGCACTCGGCACACATGAAAGTTCTTGGATGGATATATAGTTATTTAGAGAACCGTGGATGAGGGTATTAGACCGTGGAAGAAGGGATAAAATCAGTGAGATCAAGAACTTTTGGATTTCTGACTAAACAGGATATATATTCATAAAATGAGACAGAAGGAAGATTAAAAAAAAAAACAACCCTCACATCAATATGTATTATTCTATTCTACTGAACAAATTGAAGATTTCTGAGGTGACACATACTAATATCTGTCTATATAACATGTCTTTTGTCCAGATGCTGCTTTGCTAAATGTGGACCACAAAAAAGAACTCATGAAATGGATTTAATTAATCTCCAGAAAGTGAATAGGAGTTTGTTTGAATCATTATCCCACTGTTATATACAAGGTCTGTTATAAAAGGACAAATTCTTCACTGCTCCTTTGTTTTGTAAAGAGCTGGATTTTATACCAGGGTTAGCATGGAAGTGATAGGAATCTCTATATATTTGGATAGCTATACTTAATTTATTGGTCTCAGTGCTGTTGTTCTATCAGTTCAGTTGCCAGTGTTATAGAGATAAAAACTGTACATTATTCTAGCTTATGTTTCCTAACACAAAAAATAAGCATGAGTCAAATAAGTGAGCATTTTTAGACTATCAAGAAACTGGTTTCATTGGATAGTGTCAGCTTGTTTGGAGAAATGTGGTTGTTTTAGGCCATGGAAATTGAGTAAAGCATCCTTTAATCTGGTTTGGAAGGTAGGGGATAGCAGCTTTGAATCAGTGAGAGGCTTGCTGCACCTAAAACCACTACAGTTTCCTAAGTGACCTTAGGAAGGCAGAGTGCCACTTGCTGAACATCCTCCAGCCACAGCAGCAGAACCTTGACCTTCCAGGGGAAACTCAAAGGAGAGACGTGCAAGATCTTTGCTTTCCCTCTCCTCTAATCTGAGATACTTCTTCTATTTTACAGAAGCAGAGTGTAGATGCGAGTATGTTAGGCAACCTGAGGCTTTTGATCAGCTTCCAGTTTATCTTAATACATGTTGCTTTTGCTGATATGTTGCTCTATGGTAAAATCACATGGTATTCCCTAAAAGAAAATAGAGTCCTACAGTCTTTCAGGAGAGGTACTGATTAGGACAGAACTTCTGGACTCCTCAATCAAGCGTGTGGAAAGGAGTGACTTTCTTCTTGTTAAGTTCACTGATGTTAGGCTGACTGTAAAATCAAAAGGAAGACCAAGGAGGAGATGTGAGCTGCTGGGATGTTAGCTAATGGCATTCCCATGTTCAGTAGGATTTTGGTATTTGCACTGATAAAATCAGAGGCTGAAATTAACTGGCATGGGGAAGGGGGAAGACCTTAAGAAGAGGTGTTACGCTTTTACTCTGAATGTTCTCTTAGATGATTCAAYGCTGCTCTAAAAAGAGCATGGGTTAATATGTATTCCATAAACAGCAACTCTAAAATAGAATTAAACTTTAAAAAAAGCTGCTAATTGATTCCAAATTACACATATGTGTGTGTACATGGTTTGGAACCTAAGATTTTTCCAGACATTTGAGCATAAATGTTAAAGATGTGAAAATGAAAGGCTAAATGGACAGAATGTAAAACTTAAAAGATAGGGACAAATTTATTGAGCAGTGCATGACAAGTGTAATCATCAAATCAGCTGCATCGACCTGACAGAGACATTCTACGCTGGCTAATGTCCTATTGAAAGTACTGAAAAAGAGCAGAAAGCTTTGAAGCAATCCTTTGAATCCAATTTTAAGGATATTGCTGTTGTCTCAGCTGAATGACAAAAGCAAAGCTATCTCTTAGAGGAATCAAGTGCATATGTGGTGCAAATCTAGAATATATTTAAAGCAAAAAATTGTTTTATTTTAATGTAAGGTGTAACTGATTAATGGACATGTTTGGAAGATTGATGCAATTTAATATTTTATTTCTTTGTGTTTAGTGAAGAAAAGACACAGGAAAAGCAGGATATTTGGAAGATATTGAATTGTTTTTTTTTCTGAATCAGCCAGTTCTTTAAGTTGTGGGCACTGTTGATACTGAAGTGTTACAAAGGTTATGAACAAAATTTTTATTTCTTAACAGCAGATAATATATTTTATATGCCACAACCATGAAAAAAGGTGTTTCCCATACACTGTTCATGTTACTTGCACTGAGAAGGAAATTGGAGGAAGTTTTTCAGAATTTTATATATGAGCTAGCTTTTTTGAAATAGAGTTTAATAGCTTTCCCTGTAAGCAGACTAAGATTTTATTGGTGCCTTGAGCAAAAGCAAAAGAAATCAGGCTAGATCCTCAGCTTGCACACGTGTTGTGGGAGGAGAGAAACTGGAATAAGCACGATAAAGGCAGTTTGCTTACACATATCTTAAAAAATAACCTAAGCTTTTGTCCTTCTTTAAGTAGTTCTCTTCATAACGAGAGTGGCTTAGTTTTACCAACCTGGTAAAACTCTCTTATTTTTTTCTGAGCTTGGTTTATAAAACATAGTGACACCAGTCATTCCATAGCACAGAGGAGAGTGTGACTAACAGGAACTCAATGCATCATATTGAAAGACACAAAATAAGCAGCACAGAATGACTTGACTGACTGAAAATACTAGATTTCCTGGGGAAAAAAACAGTCAAAATATGAAAGCACAAATAGATTTTAGCTACAGAACTGACATAGTGGCTAGATATGAAAATATAAATTTACAGATATAATTTGAAACCTACATTTCAAATAAGACTCAAAGAAATCTACCTTGATTACTGTATGTCATAGGCCTTGAATATCATACTCTTCTGACTAGATTGCTTACAGCCTAGTTTAGATGAAAACAAAAGGCATCACATCTTGATTTGACAAAAAAGATGGAAAAAATGACAAAATTTAATGACAAAAGATGGAAAATACACCATTTCCCAGTGGTTAATTAAACGGTTTAAATAAATGATTGTGCTTTAAATTCCAATTTACATTCATTTGTCTTGTTATGACCTTCAGTGACCTAACGGTCAAAGAGCTTACCTTAAATTAGCACTTGCTGACCTGTACTACTCTGCTGTATTCGGTTGAACTGAAGTGCAGTTTCGTTGAATGGGTCATGGACAGTTATATTAGAATTTTATCTATCTCAGTGGGGATGAGGATGGGAGAAGTGTTGCACAGCTCTGCTTGGAATGAGTGCCCTAAACAGGTGATGGTGAGCATCAGTGCTGATGGTGAGTTTGTCATTAATAGAAATTAGGGATTGTAGGACTAGTGGCAATGAGGGTCATTTTATGTATACATACATTTTTTACAGCAGAATGACTTATCATCTCTGCACTAGAACTGTAGTTAAAAGCATTGGTTATCTAGTTGCAAGTAAATACTGCTTTCTGGCTGGTATGAAGAACCAGAAGAGGAAATCAGTGCTTAAGTTGCAGAGCTGAGAACTCAACCACATGTATTGCAGATATTTTAAATTTTGTAAATAGAAAAAACATCAGTCCTACACATGTGTAGGATGTGTAGGAATGAAATGCAAGTATTTTACCTGCTCTAACTCAATGCCTCAAAGAAGTGAGGGACCTCTGTGGTACCAACACAAGAATTTCCATAAAATCTGTCTTTAACAGCAGGAGGCGAATTTCTGTCTTCACTAATCAAGGTAATCTTGGATCAATTCCTTTAATTTGCTCAAATTGTTAATCTATGAAGTTGCTTCAGAAAGTTTAAGTGGCTCAAAGGGAGTCTCTGTAGTCAAGCTACGTTTGTTTTCCCCAAACAGGACTTGTTTTGGTAAATATCCAAGTCTGTCTGCTATGTGTGCAATTGTAAGTAATTCTCTCAATAGCACTTATTCTATCTGGCCACTTTACTCCAAATGTACGCTGTCATCATCCATGCTGAAAACAATTTAACTGTTGGATAGATTTGTTGCCTTTCTATGATTCTGATTTACACAGATAGATGCGTGCTGAGTACGTTGTTTAATACTGATGCTTGTCTATTAGTGTGAGCTACCAAAAATGGAGCTTGCCTTACATACTTAGAGATGCAGCCATCAGATTTATGGTTGCCTAGGTAAGTAAATGCAATAGCTCTGCAATGCTTTTCCTTCTAGAGATGGGGTTATCTGAGGTCATTTTATGTAGCTTAATTTCTGCTTTTGACTTATTGGTCATAAAGTCAGAATTCTTGAGCAATTCTGACTAAGCTGTGGGTCTCTCACTACATTTAATTTATCATTAAATGCAAGAGGTGGTGCCATCAGCAAAGTCTAAATCTCCAGGCATTCCAACAGCTCTTTCATCTCTACAATTTCTTATTTCCGGGCCAGAAGTCTCAAGAAAATGAAAAGTGGCAACAAGGGCAATGATGAGAAGAAACATCTTTGTTCAACTGCAGTGGTGCCCACCAGACAAAATTGATGAATCCACAGTGCATTTGTATCTTCTTGAAGATTGCAGAAAATCTGTGTATTTTTGTAAAGGAATTCGGATTACCAGTATCTGCTGCTATCAAGGGTTTTTTGAAAATTGATGAAATGCAGAATGAATGGTAAGTGTCATGTGTTTTGTTTATTGATAATATGGTAAATGAAGATAGATCAAAAATAGATAGACTGAAACTATCTCCTCAATATTTACTCTTGTTGACTCTTGTTGGGAGTTCAGTTCAGATGAATATAAAGAGGAGTTTCCTGCAAATGAATGGCAGCAGGTATAATATGAGTACTCTACTCATTACTTGCAAGGAAATCCTCTTTCTAGACCATGCATGGATAATTCCTTCCTTCTTCATTTTCCCTCAGCTAATTTCATGTTTCATACTTCACAGCTGTCCTCAACATTTATTCTGAATAGATTCACAGCCATTATTTCCTGGTCTTATTGTTGTTTAGTTTTCTGATGGTTGCTTCAAGTTTCCTGACTCAAGCTTTCATCTTTTTGTGTACAAGCATTGCATTTAGCTTAAGATGGAACATACTTGTCTTTCCACTTGCTCTTCAGGGCATGGTGAGACCATTTCCATGTTTGTCTTCCATTTCTACTATAGCTGCAATGGAAGTCAGTAAGACTTTTGTGGTTTGGTATAGAGTTTTTGCCTCCCTTTCCAGCATTATTGATCAGTATATATCTTTCCTTTCTAATTTTTTATCAGTTTCTCTGGTTATTTCTCTACCTATTTTGTTGTTATTCATCTTAAAAAGTTTTAGCTATCCTAGTGAGCAGCTGAAACTACAGCATCACAAGCAACTATCTGGGTGTAGTCGAAATGATCTGTTTACAGGTTTTCTATCCTTTTAATTACGTGAACTATATATTTACTAATTGTGAAACATTTGCAAAATCAGACTGATTTGCAAAAGGAAATGTCATGGTTTAAAAGCAAACCTCATTCAGGATGAATTCAGCTAACTCTGCTTTTGTCAAACATATTCTATGAGAATATTTCATTTGAATTTAAATGCCTCAAAGAGCAAGTTAAACTACCATTTGAACAACTCCAGATAAGAGGAAAAGTAAAGACAAGTTAGTTTTATGTGTCAGTTTCAGCTGTATCTAACGAAAGCATAAAATACAAAAGAAGTCTTGCACCAATGACTTCTGACAAGAGTATGAAATAAATACTTATGGAAGCATGTTCTGTTGATTAGGAACTATATTTTCTCAAAAATGACAAAAAAATCTATTCTAAGAATTAGTTCTTCAAAGCTAAGAGTGCCTAAATATATAGTCTGTCCAAGACTTCTATTTTGTCATTCAGACTTCAGCAAGGAAATCATTATGAATTTATGGGAATAAAAAAGTGATAAATATATATAACAGCTGGGCCATACTGCACTTGTGAGAACCACATATCTACTAGATTAAGGTTACGTTTAATTCATCTGTATGTAATTAAACAGAGTGCTTCAAGACTTCTGTTTTAAATTGAGCTTTACTTTTTTTCAGTAAATTGCCTCCACTGGAAACAAAGTGGGGAGCTTGAGATATGTAGAAATATTGAACTATCTGTTGTTTGGGACAGTATGTGACAGAGATTAAAATTGTTTACTTTTAATTAACTTCAGGGAGAGAAAGGGGAATCAGACATGGCTTATTTAATTGAAATTACATTTTGTAAATATATTAGTTGTGTTGTATACTATTTTAACATATTAACTAAGCATACTATGAAATATGTTCTTTTTTTAGGAGTTGGGTGSCATTCTTAAAAGTTTTTTTTGTTCAATTAAAAGGTGTCATTTGAAGTTACAAATGTTTTTGTAAAAAGCAAACAAAAAAAAATTCGTTAGGGAGACCCAAAGAACCTATGACTTGTTCTTTGATAAACTGAAGACAATATAACTACGACAACAAAAAGACACTGTGAACTGCTTTTTCCTCTAACTGCCAGCTTGCCCTTACTAGTGCTATCTAAGCCCTTTTTTCACTTTCATCTCAGGTTTTAATATAAAACCCAAATTTGTTGACTTTTAAATTGAAAATATCTTCTATGCTTTTAATTTCTACTGAGAGGAGAACGAGATACCTCTGAGACAGGAAGAGCAACCAAACCTGGAAATAAATACTATGGGTTAATAATAAGAGTGTGTAAACAGTAGGAGCTACATTTCATAAAGGAAGGATATGTAGTACAGCAGCTCCAAACTATCATTAAAAAGTTTTTTGTTTCTTTTAATGCAAAGTAATGAAGCATACTTCAATAGAAATAAACCATGACAGATGATACATTAATAGGTTATTGGTGCTTGTCTCAAATGCATTGTAAGAAACTAGACTGAAGTCTGACTGCCTTCAAATGCTTGTAAAATGTAATGATATTCTGGTAATGCACAAGTTGGCATGGCATAATGCTATGTAATTGTAAATACTGCAGAATTCTATAGTCTTCAAGTATGGAAAGTGAAGTTTTGTAGCTGCTATCCAAAATAAAAGTTTCTAATGCGTGCTCAAAATCTGTGACTACACCAACCTGTATGGATTAATCTCAACAAGTTGTCAAGTCATCCCATGGATTTTCTGTCCATGTTTCTTTGGTCCAATAAATTAGTAAAGAAAAGACAAGGGTTAATATTCAACTCTCATTTTTCTTCACCCCATCCACTCTTTTCCCTCCTCTTTCATGTGCATTGGGAACTTGCTGAAATACAGTTTTGGTCTGAAAGTACTACGTGCAACTGGAAAATAATCAGGTGCTGGAACTGCTTGTTAGAAACCATTTCCATAATCTAAATCTCCTTAACTGCTGCAATTGGTTTGGTTAAGAGAAGAGGTGGGAGTATAAGCTAGATTCAGAAAGTGTCTTGGGCACTGTGGCATAGATCACTGATGCTTAACTCATTAGAAGCTTCCTGCTCGTAATGGCATCCAAAACTCAGAGGGAAATACCCAAGTGGAATTCCTTCCTAACTGATGCGTGGGGAGAATTGGGAGCTTTAGCATGCTGTTTTAAAACAGTTTAGCATGCTGAGCAGGGAGCTGTCTAGGCATTGCAAGTAAGAAATACTGAGTATATGTTAATGACTGCCACTATCTACATCCATTCTAAGTAATCCACCCTTGAAGAGGGGTGCCAGTTCCACTTCCTTGAAGTGTGAAGCAGATATATATGCTCAGTAGAAGAGCTTCAACAGGAGGGAACTGTCTTGCCCAGAGGCACTTCTGGGTATGTCAGCATTTGGGAAAGATAAGTTAAAAAATGCAGCTGCCTATGGTGTTTACAAGGCCTTTATAGTTAGCCAGGAGGATCATTGATTTGCAGGTATTTCAGTTCCCACTGTAAGCATCCGAGTCTTTATGATCTGGCCATGGGTTATTTTCGACACCATTATAGAAAGCACAGCAGAGTGGAACTTGGTTACTCTGTGGGATATTGTATTAGTACATCTACTTTAGCAGGAAAATGAATTTTAAACAACTGTTGTAATGGTTGACATCTATCAGGTAATTATGCTATCGAAAAGACACCATTCTTTCTTGCACTCTCCTTCCCTCTCTACACAGCTCTGTGTGCCTGGGAGAACTAGAAGGAAAGAGAAGGAGAGAAGATTGCCCCAAAATAGCGATGGAATTCCTTTGAAATGCAAACTGAGGTTATAGAGAGCTCTTGTTAGTGATATATCATGTTTCTTCAAACTTCCAAATTCTGGAGATTTCTGTTTCAGAAATTATTTTCAGCTGTTAAAGGGCAAAAAGACTTTGAACCAAGGATTTGGTAGGTTAAAACCCTTGCAGTTCACCTTTTGCATATGCTGTTAAAATCTGTAGGAAGATGTAATAAATAATGTTCTGAATGTGACTTTCAGATTGTTAGACTGATAAAAATAATAGTGTGTTACCCTGAGATTGTATTCCCAAGAGGCCTGTTGCTTTCTTATTTCAGTTTCAGTGTCCTTGTGTGTCTTATTAGGATGTCTGTTTTTGCTGATCAGTTTAAACTAGGTATGTACAAAGATACCATGAGGGAAAATCTGAAATGCACACAGAAGTGACAGCCAGAGGCAAGAAGGTAATCTTCATATGTGAACCTGGGAAAAACTATGACGTAGTTGTGTTTTTATCTACATGCATGATCAAGGCTAAGTAAGAGACTTTGGGTTATTCTAATTGTACCTTAATTCAGCAACAATTGTCTTTTACTTATGAGCAAAACCCCTATGTCCTAGATTATGATCATGAAGGCAAGATGAAAGAAGTTTTAAAATCTTAAATTTTATTTCGTCATAGTAGAATGTACTGTTTGTTAGGAAGTGGTGTTTGACAGCTTTCTCCTGAGTGTGGAGCGCAAGAGGGATAGTTACTGTTGTAGTAGTAACAGTCTCATGATGAATGACATAATAATAATCCTGCTCAGTGTCATTAACATTTGTGTGTAGTCCTTATGGCATATATTAATTTTATGTGTTACAAAATATATTAACAGCTTGTTTATGACCCACTTCACAAACATGAAAAAGGTTAATTTCTCTATGTTTCACCATCAATCTTTACTAAAAACTGAGAACTGTGTCTAAGACATGTAATCACAAGCATAACAATAAAATTGAGGCCCTTTCTTACTATTAAGCATTTTATTATTTTATCAGTTGATCTATATCCTGTGACACTTGTGACACTAACGAATATCTTAGCTATAGTTTATTATGGAGCTTACTGAAATAGCTGATGACTAAATACTGTATTTGCTGGTTCAATGCCTACAATATTTAGAAAAAGCAGGAGTAAAAGTTATATCCTGAGTTACAAAAGATGCTTTTGAGAACGTGCTGAAGGATGTGCTTCCTGTGCAGTGTTTGGATTGAACTGGAAAAGCTCCTTCTGTTATTGCTTTTTTTCTTCCTTATCACTATTTTCACTATTTTTTCCAAAGGATATTGTAAGATGTCTTCCTTAAATTCTTTGTTTCATGAATTTCTCTTCATTTCAGGGGGATCTGCCCCAAGGATAGACCTGTATCCTTGCTGAACAGCTGTCAGATTCTAGCGGAGATACTACCAGGAAGCTCCTGGAATCTAAACCATTTACTATCACTCAAAAAAAATTTTGAGGGACAGAGTTGAAGCTATTCTTAAAAAAAATGAAAAGYGTCACATTTCTGATAAGCAGCTTCTTTCTTATCATGATTTAATTCTTACATTTTCCTTTTGAAAAAGAAAACCTGCACATCATATAGCACCCCCAGGCTAACTTCATTGTCTGGGCAAATTCATGAAATTCCAGAATTCACCATAAATTTCTACTGAAGCTGTTAATTAGAAACAGGAGACCTGTATGGATACATTATGAGCTGAGAGACTGCACATCATAAACGCATATTAAATCCAAGTATTCACGGTAATCCAGACTCCTTGGCAGCTATAGCCTCTCCTATCACAAGCTTGTTTATGGAGGATAAAAAGGATAAGAGAGGAACTGCTGTTTTATCTAATTGTCCAAAGCGAAAATCAAAGCATATAAGTCTTAAGGTGATGCAGTATTCTGTCTTGCCATAATGAACTGATAACTGATTATTTAAATGGAGAAGAAGCAGGTCCCTGTAGGAAATTAAGAATGTAAAGAATACATGGGTTTAACGTAGGAGCTTTCCTTCTCTGGGGAGCCGTGTTCTTTTGCCTTCTCTTTCCTTCCATCATCAGTGGCTTTCTCTTCTCTGCAGTACACAATAAAGAGAGCAGAGTAGATGCGAGTCTGCCAGCCTTCAACAGGTGTTAAGGCACAAATGTTTAACAGTTGTTTTGCTTTGTGGGACACAGCTGCTGTTATTTGCTTCCCTTTTCCCACCATGCACTGCTATTTCAACACCCAGGAGTAAGTTCTTCGCTTCCCGAGCAGCTGCTCTTTGCGTTTGAAAGGGTTAGTGCCTTGCAGCTGTCTCTTCCTGCAAACCAGATGGGCGCATGGGAACCAATATGGGAAAGGAAGAGAAGAAAATAGCAATAAAAAGAAAATGCAAATATCATGAAAAAGTAGTTTTAAGTTAAGAGAGTTTGGAGAATAGAGGCTGTTGTGCCTTTACTGTGTGTGTGTGCATGAGGCACTATAGAAGCCTATATAGAAGCCTATATGGAGGATTGGGGGATGCAGAAATATGTTCTGCACAGAGAGGCAACTGTTGTCAGCCTCGCACCAACAGTTTCCCTGGAATACATTTAGTAGGTATGGAACTGGTTCCCTTGCTCTCCGTTTTTAATTTTTGCACTGAGGTGCAGCCTGTTGCTGGGGTACAAAGTGCATCGACCTGTAAAATGTGATAATTCCTCCATCTCAGATTTGTCCATAGAGCTCTTGCACTGGTCTCTTTCAGCACAGGCAAAGGTAGGAAGTCAAAGTATTTTAAAATATGTCTTAAGGTGGAAAAATGGCGTAGTGTATGTGGAACTCTGAAGATTACAAAGGAATGGACCTTACCCTCTATAGTGGCGTAAGACATATTACCAGGCTCATCAGAGGTTCTAGATCCTTCTTGACTTTGTCTACTGAAATAATCAAAGTTTGTCACTGCTCATGGCAGTATGGCAGCCTCTACCTTTAACTGCAAGCATAATTAATTTTCAGTGCAGCATATGAATATACTGCATCAGTAATGTACTTCCTCTAAGATTACGTCTAGTACTGCTCTTGAGAATTAAGCCATTAAAAACTGCTGTTTGGTATCCCCTATCAATTGTAAATTTTCCTACCTATGCAAGAACACAAGAGAAAATATGGTTAATTGTATTTATACAATGTCTTATTGCTTCGTAAATATCTAGCTAATGGAAAATAAATTGTAGAACTCCACTGAATTCTTATACAAAAGGCAAAACTCTTTACACTGCCCCAAAGGAATAGTTCAGATTTTTTTCTTTTGTTGACATTTTAATTTTAACTTGCCAGATTGGAAAGATCCTTAGTTTAATTTGTCTGGAAAATGCTCCTCAATGAATTTTTGGGTGCAGCCACGATCAGTTGGTTCTAATCTTTCAGCTACAGAGATCAATGCCAAGTCTTCTGCAGACTATGGGGAGATGAGAATGGTGTGTTTTGCAGACATATTTCAGTAGGTTTTGTGGGGTGTGTAAGTTGGGTGAATTTTGGTTTTACAATTTTTTACCTGAGAAGAAAAAAATCTGCATCTCTGAACATGCTTTATGTGAAAGAATATTCCTGAGCTTTAATTCAAAATCGTGTATACAAATGCTAACATGACTAATTTCCATATCAGTAGTTTTCCATATCACTTCTTCCAGTTACTTTTTACTTTTTTTTTATTTTAAGAAGCAATTTTTTGCATAAATTACAAGAAGTTTAATTAGGAAACAAAACACACAAACTAGAAGGCAGATGTGCCTTCAGCCCACCAAAACTGAAGAAACCTCTTTTCTCTTTATCTCTTCTAGCTCTATATTCTTCATCTCCATACTGTGGGCAGTACTTTCTCACTCTTGCTCATTTTTATGAATATTTAACCACGTGACATGTGTGTTCATTTCAAAGGGATTTCCCTTTGGTTTCAGAAAGAATGAAGAAACCGTTTCAGAGCTTAATTGAGGAAATGGAAACTCTGTACTTTCTCAGTCTATTTTAATGAAGCAAAAAGTATTTTAATGATTCCTTTGTGTACATAATCATTTGCAACCCAGCAGAAAAATTCCATTCTTACCAAAGTTAAGCTATGAGAGCAGGACAGTTAAATGGGGTCACTGTTAAAAATACTTAAAAAAAAATAAGTCTTTTAAATGCTTCTAAAACGTAAATTAAGCTTTAATCATTAGAGCAATGAAGTTTGGTATTCCCAAGGGGTAAATCAATTTCCAATGTTACATTGACTGTTGGGCCGAACTGTTAAAGACCTGTTCTGCAGGTTTCCTCACAGTTGTAATGCTCAGTGTGGAACCATTACTTTCAGTGAAATAGCTGTAACAGCTGAATGTACAGTTACTATCCCCAAAGACGTGCTGTGTGCAGTATACATCAAACAGTAGACACACCTATGTTACTGATAATAATTAAATCCTGCCGGAGTGCACCGTGTTGGAAATGCTGAAGACACATTCCTCACCTAGAAGAATGCGCAGGTAGAAGTGTGATTTCAGCGGAATCTGTGGACTCTGAATGAAAAAGGAGATGGAGGAAACTAGTTTCTATGAGCACAGATTGCAGGAAAAAAAGTGTAGAGCAAGGCTTGGCAGCCTTTTAAGTTTAGTGCAGTCTGTTTTTTCTTCCTCTGAGACTAGACATGAGATGTAGGAACTCAGAGGAAGCTGTAAAAAGCAAGAAATCATGGGGCACAGTAATACTGTATTTTGCCACTTTCATGAAGCTTTGGCTCCAGCTTCTGGCCCTGCACCAAATGGTTGTGTGTCATGCAAAATCTGTCACTGTGCCGTACCCTGGCCGTGGCTATTTGCTGTCGGTGTGGAGAATGGGTTGTGAACAGCAAATACCTGTACACAGTTCTGGTTCTTTCATCTTGCAATAGCTATAGTAGAACTGGAAAAGCTTCTGAGAAGTACCAGAAGGATAATCAAAAGTAAGGAGTGTTGCTAATAAGAGGAGCTAATACTTCAGCCTGGGAAGATGATGACTTAAGAGAGAGATAATAGATGTCTACAAAATCATGAGTAACATGGAGAGGGTAATTAAAAATTACTTGTTTACTTTCTCTTCCAAGTATAAGTGCATGCACCAAATGAAGGTAGTAGGAACCAGGTGTAAAAGGAGCAGAGGAGATGGTTCCTGGTGCAGCAGAGAGTAAATGAGTGGAACTCACAGACAAAAGAAAGTTGTGGATGCYAGACATTTATATGACTCAGGGAGACCGGACAAATATTTGGAAGAGAAATACATATAGGATATGAATCAGGAAAATCCCAAAGTGACAGTAGCTAAAATGGGGAGAGTGCTTGAAAGGGGATTCATATATCAGTGTGCTGTTTTTACTCTTCCTGAGGCAGCCATTTATTGGGAGTATCAGAAATCAGATATTGGGCTAGATAGAACCTTTTTCTGATCCAGTGTTATGTTCTTACAATGTGGGAAGGGAGAAAAAGGAAGGGGTGCAATAAATGGGGAAACTTGTAATAAGTACAGTCATCTCATTAGGAGTGTAGGAGGACATGAGAACTGAACTGTAGGTGGGAAGAAGCAGAGTTGTGACAAGCCTTAAAAGTGAGGACAAAAAGTTAGAACTTTCCTGCTAAGAGAAATCAGGGTTTGGCTGCAAAAGAGAAACTAACTCAGTAAGCGTGGCAAGAAAATAGTATGCTTTTGACAGCAGCAAGTTTGATGCGTTGAAAAGGAGCAAATTGGGATGCAGAGGAGGATTGCTGCAAGTGCGGTATGTCATACATGCAAGGGAATCATTTTTTGTAAGAGAAGACAGAGACCTTGAGTTGAGCTGCTACTAATCATGCTACTTCATGTTCGGGATTCTAGGTAGTGAAATCCAAGAGGCGCTTCTTGTGTTACAATTACAACTACTACACGAGGTAACACTCATTACACAATGTGTTTGATTCCAGTCTCGTAATAGAATTAGGTCCTGCCATATTTGCATGTAATACTAGAATTATGACCAGTAATCAAGATGAAATCGTACCTGCAGGTTTCTTTCTGATGAAGAAAACAGGAAATATATAGAGATACGTACTGAAGTTGGAAAAAATGTAAAATGCTTGTGGTATACCTTTCCAGAGAGCCTTCAAATTCTCTGATTCAGAGATTTGTTCATCAGGATTTCTACTATAACAGAGAAGTTAGAAATACTGGGGAGTGTCTATAAGAAAGGAGTGGAGAAAAAAATGTGAGCAGCCTCAGATGCATTATTTCGGTGATATGATATGCTGAGAATTAACACTGGCTCCCAAATGGCTTTTGGGTCAGTATGAAAAATCTTTTTACCAAAGAGGAAAATTTGGTAGCCTCAGCAAATTAGGCTTTGAGTGTACACATATCGTAGCATAACAAGAAATTTAACAGCTTTACTTTTGACTGGCATAATTTTTCAACTTTTGTGAAGAACTAGATTATACTTCTATGCTTTAATATTGATGGTAACTAAAGACTTGAGTGCCAAAACTGAGTTTAGTACTTGTACGGCTTCCAAATGGTGTGCCAAAATTGACCTTTACTTCTGTCTTGGGGCTTCCATAGCTAAATAACACTCAAACTGATTGACGTCTTATGGTTTATCATTATTTTGTAAACACTTGTGCAAGTGCCTTAAGAAGCGGTAGCATCTACAAGAAACATAAACCAGAAGACTGTAGTCCAGAGCATATAATTTTCTCTGGGTCAATAGTTTTAAACATAATTAAAAGAAAATTACTTTTTTTTTCTGGAGTTCTTTTGATTGACTGGCTCTGTTGAAACTGCAAATGAATGTGAAAGTCAGTAAGAGCTTGGTTCACTGGAAAAATAGCTTCAGGAGAGGTTTATTCTTTTTTCAAATATTCTTGATGATGTGAAGAGACATTAGGTTTTCAGCCTACTATTGCAGTTAGTCTGCAGATTTTTAGGCTGTTTATATCTCTGTAACACCTGTATACATCTTATACACTAATAAAATAGGTAATAATAACCTGTCTCTTTGTTTGTGGATTTTGAAGTGATAAGTAAGAAAGTTCTTGTTCACAATATGTTCTTATGCTTTCCAGATAGTAACACTCACTCATTATAACTAATTACATGATGGAGCTCTACCAAATTTATATTACTGAAGATCTTCTTGATTATCTGACATTAAAAAGTTCTTGCAGTTGGTGCAAGAACAGTCTGCTTACACAATTCCCTTATTCCCAGTGGGAATATAATTAATACAGAGCACTTTCCCAATGACTGGAATCATAAAACTAATGAAAGTCAACCTATAAATAAGAAATAGCATTGAAATTTTCCAAGAATATAGAGGTTAAGTCTAGTTAAACATGTTGGTGCCTTTCTTCTTGTCTGTATTTTCATGATGCTTTCCATCTGGCTATGATTGTATTGGTAAGGAATTGAATAACTACACCTAAAAAATCATTGCATGTTTTATGCAAGAATATACACATGTTGATAAAGCAATAATAGAATGTGGAATCTGTTCAGTAAAACTTTTAATTCCTTCAGTGTCTGGTATGAGCACTTCAAACTGAGATATAGTAAACTAGAATACTGTTGTCTTTATCTGAATTTATCTGAAAATGTATAAGTTTCTTCCAGCCAAGGTGTTCCTCATCTGTAACGTTTTCTTTAATGCAGGAGCAATTTTCCTCTGGATCGGCAGCTCCCAGACCTCCTTACATTTAAAGATCAGTTGCAGGATCCTGAATATCCAGCAAATCCATGCTGCTTACCAGTCATTCAACAGACTAAAATGTTGAATGCTGTTATTTCAGAAGAAGATGATAAAGCTGAAGGTGGGTACTGCCAGCCAAATCTGAAGTATATAGCTGGAATAAACCCAGAGTCTTGGCAAAGGGATTGTGACATGAAGGTCTTAAGAAGAAATATGGTTGAGTATTTAGGTTACTTCCCCTAACCTGAAAAGGATGTTAAGTGTGGATGAGATTTAGCCAAACGTGTGTACAGGTCTATTTATATATATTTTTAATCCTTCTCAAGTCTTTATATGGTTCAGGTCTAAGACTATAGTAGTAAACTGCAAAAATAGAAAGTGAGTATATATTTTTACTTCACTTGATCTTTACAGTGTTTCATTCCCTTTATCACTAGCTAATGTTACCTAGTACTTGCCAAATTCCCTTCAGGTCAGAAGTTCTCAAACACTTTCAAAAGCTAGTGTAGTAGAGAGGTTGCATTAGACCTCCTCTCATTCTATTCACAGTTGTGTAGACCACTCTCTTTCTGATTAATAGCACCTCTGCAGGGATTGCAGTAATTGGTCATATGAAAAATAATATCAGGAATGCCATTTTATAAGTTTTTCAAAGGTGGAACCAAGGAGAAGAGCCAGCAATATTTCATCAGCCAAGCTCCCATTGGTTTGAGAACTGCTGCCTCATTTCTTCATAAGTGCAAAATGTAGAACCAAATAATAAGGCGCACACTGCTCTAATGGGAATTTAGTTGCGGACTTAAGAAGTGTAGCTTTTAACGGTGACCTCAAGTTTTCTCTGTCATTCATACAAAGCTGATTTTTACTGAATGACTTATAAATGCTCAAATTGTTAATTCTGCCGCACACATTCCTTTTGAGGAAGATCTCTTTAAAAGGACCGTCTTCTCTTTCTGTTATTTGGACTTCTTTTCAGTCCTTGACAGAGGATTATAAAAGGATAAACAGGGCTGCTAAATGGATGATAATTCCTTAGCCAAAAATTGATAACAGCAAGTGACTTCTTGTCACTGTATATGGTATCAGATAGTTCTTGTTTTATTGGCCTATGGCTCAGCAAATGATTCCCATGGCTGCAGGATGCGCCAGTCTCTGTCTGCATATACCTGAGGCCAGTTGATGTAATTCCCAAATGCCAAAGCATGGGAGAATATATTGAATGCTTCCTGTATTTATTTAGTCCCAAGGCATGTAATCCATTCCCTTGATAGGTGCCAAATGAATTTAAAATACTGTGTTGTGTTGCAGTGCATTTTTGCTGGCTCTAATGGAATGAGGTTTTTTTGACAGTTTGGAGACTTTTGTCAAATGTTTTTGTCTTTATTATTAGTGGTAATAATAATAAAAACAGTAAGAATTATTAATTGAGCATGTACTTAATAGAGAAGATACTGGACTGCGGACCTGGTTAAGATACAGGGTGCACTGGAGGCTGAATAAGTGATAGACTAAAGGATTGATTAGGGGTGCTGTGGAGAGAATTTATTTAGGGGCCAGAGATACAGAAGATGGATAGAGGAAGAAAATTGTTCAGGTACCAGAAAATTGATTGGTAAGCCTGAGAGAAGGCAGAGGAGGAATTGCTGGCACATTAACTGCAGGAAGAACAGAGAGGTGCTGAAGGGGAAAGGCGAAGGTAGATCAAAGGAGATGAGGACCCTTGATATGCTGGATCTCCCAGCTCCTGAAAATGATTTGGATAGCAAGTGGAATGATGGCAATCGGGCTGGGAGCTCTTGTGAGCCCTTGGGCAAACAGCATATTTGTGTTCATCAGCACTCTCTCCTTTTCTTCCTTTGTGGCATGCCACACCTCCTCCTTCCTGCTGCTTTGCACTTAGCATGGGCGTAGAAAGCAGGTGGCTGCCCCAGCTGCAAGCATCTAGAGTAATCTAGAAAGAATGGGAGGAGAGGGCATCGGGGCACCATGGGGGGTAGGATGAGAGTGAAGAAGGGTCTTTTAGCCCTCTGGTCCTTTGCTATGTAGCAGCTCTCCTCCACTCCCTGCTCCCTGATGTCAGGCAGGGAGGGCAAAAAGGGACACTGGAAAAAACAGGAGGAGAAGTCAACAGGGGTAGAGAAGCCACAAGGTATTGTCTCTCCCATTAAACTCTGGGAGAGAGAAGAGGATAGGGAAGAAGTGGAAATAGTATACAGGGGTCACAGCTTTTGTTTACCTTGCTCCAGGCCAAAGAAATTCTCTGTGATTTAGTTAGGGGCTCATTAACGTTGATTAAAGCAATTTTGTTAGAATGAAAGCTTGAAAAGAGGAAAGAGTATGAAGAAAAGACAGTCCAGACAGGCATAGTAAATACTAAGGGCAGTCCAGACAGGCATAGTAAATACTAAGGGATATATGCGGTTTAGCTCCAAAAATATTTATGAGCTGAATCATGCAAGAAAGGAAACAGGTTTTCCACAAGTATTCACTGCCCATGAAATAACAAACTCTGATTCAGGCATGACTGCGCTTTTAACTGTTTCCCTTTTGTAACCAGAATTGGACAGAAACTTTTAAGTACAGATGTTTGTCTTGTTGATACAATAGCGCTCTCAATGCTGCATTTGAATGAGGTAGTAAAAATTCAGATTTCTTACAGATTCCTTTTTTAAATGACAGAAATCACTCAGTTGTGGAGTAGAAGTATAGCCTGGGAAGCATAACGGAGTGGATTTCTGGACCCAGTGAAGTCATTGGTCTGGCTCCCAAAGTCAAGCCCAATTTACAAAATCTTTTCTCTCTTGATATTTGTACCATACTGCTTATGACTGCTCTGTATAGGAAAAAAAAAGTTTAATGAAGAGATACATGAACAGATTTTGAGTACCAAACATACTTGAGAAATTTGATCTCACTTCACAAACAGAAAAAGTGAAATCTGATTAATAAATTATTTGTTATGAATAATTTATTCCATTCTAATTAAGTCAGCTGGCTTTTTCTATAGCAAGTGAAGAGAGAACAGTAGACAGTGATCTGTAATTTAAAGGGTTTTTAAAAGTTTGGTATTATTTCTCACTGTCTCTTTATTTTGTCCTCTGTTTCTTCCCAATTATTTTCATTAGCAGACACCATGCAATCTTGCCTCTGGCCATGAGTACAGAAATTAATGCCAATGTATTATTTACAGAGGTTGATCAAGTCTTTCTGAGAGTGGGTAGAGAAAAGGTACAAAGCACCATCTTTTGCCTTCAGAAAGGCAAGCATGAATGCTGAGCATGAATCAAACTAACTTTTAAATGAAATGAAACTTTATCCATTCTGAGTCCCTAGTCGCAATTAAAAAAAACCTCTCTCTCACAGCAAGATGAAAAGTGTTTTATTACAAAAGGAGACTGAGCACTGAAGTAGGGCTGAGATTGTCTTATCTTTTAGACATATTAACAAGATTTCAGATGTTCACATTTCCTCTGACCTCTGGATAAGCAGAGTGAACAGTCTGGCCAGCTGCTCTGCGCTGCATTTTAGAGTGTTAAAACAAAGGAATTAAGGTGCACTTGATGTGTGAAAATGATGAATCACTATAGAATGCATCTGGCAAATGTGATACAAAGGTTAAAGTCAAGTTCACCCTAGAAGTGGTTGAATTTTAATGGAGGGTCAAATAATTACTTCTTTCTCTGTCTCTCTTGTTGTGTATATATAACATCCAAAATGGATTACACACAAGAATGTGAATGTTTCAAGGTCAAACACTCAAGAGCTGGATAATTCCTGAATAAGAATCCCTGTGAAACCATAAGAGAGCGCTTCTCGTGTGAATGCAGTGTGGCACAGTTTGTAATTAAGAATTACAAAATAGGAAACTTCTGGCATTCAGGTACGAGTGTGTTATTAGAAGGAGAGAGATGTCCTCTGTGCAGCCTGAGCATACAGACACGCACCGGCCATCAGTTCAGCTGCAGCCTCTGGAGAGGAAGGCCTTCTGCAAGGCTCAGTTCCGTCTGCCGCTTCTGCCTTTATTCCTTCTCCTTCCCTTTGCTTCTCCTTCCTCTCCCTTCTGACTGTTTCTGCCTCTGTTCCCTTTGATCCTGACTATGTTTCTAGTTACTTTTGCTCCTACTTTTTTCTCTCAGGGCTTCCTGCCAGTTTTCCCTTCCTTTTTTGTCTGTTTGTACTTTCTCCTTCCCCTTTCATTTGCTCTTGACCCTGATTCTCTTCTTGATGCTGTCTTAACCACTGCCTCACCCACAGCACCGTCTTCTTCTCTGTCTTCACCTTTGTTACTGTATGGTACTTTGTCAACTTACTGTTGCTGTCCTGAGGCTCAAGCTATCACCATTTGGTACAGTTACTACCCTGCTGACAACCTGAAAATGTGCTATTTATTTTGTACAGTCTGTATCCACGAAGGTGATAACATAGTGAAGATTTGCAGCTGTGCAGCAGGGTCACTGATGTCAATGCAGGAACAGAGCTCGCTACGCACTGTATCATCCCGTGAGGGGGCCCTACCCCAGCGTCGTTTGGTATGAGGGGAGTCGCTCCATACATTGTGGGCTGAAAAAGGAGAGAAACATGCACTTCTCCCTCTGAACCATGCTGGAGTGTAGGAAAGGGAGTTAGGCAGCGAGTGTGACTGCTTTTCTTTCCCCACAGTGCCTCCGCATTTCCTAAGGCAGTCTCTTGCAACATCACTGCTGTCTGTGATGAAACTTGCCTGTCAGGTAGACAGATCATTTTTAAGAAATACTGGTAGCTCCTGAGATCTTATCTCATACTGAGATTTTTGATTTGTCTTTGCATCTCATTACGTGTCCTCATTTACCTCAGATATTTGGTCAGGTATTAGATTTTTGCTTGCAGTTCTGTGACTCAGTTGTTGCCAGGTGACTTCAGTGGCTTCCTAGAGCTAGTCTGTAATTTGCTGATGCAAAATATTGACTGTGTCTGGAACCTTTTCTGTCAAAAGGCAATTTAATATTTTGGCAATTTTGTCAATTTAATATTTTGACACAGCTTTCCACTAACTCGTAGGAGTCACGGTAGCTGGATTTTTTACCATGAGATTTTTCAATTTCTACAGGAGTGAAGACTGCTTAAAGTACTGGCTACAGATCCATTACCAGGTTTGCCATGTCAAATTTGCCCTTTCTGGCAATGGCAAAAAGTGGCAGTTTTGGTTTAGCATTTGTCTCCCACAAGTAAAATTTCAAAACTCTYGACAAATCTTCAGGGAAGGCTAAAGCTTTATTTTCCTTTTGCACATACTGAATTCACATTGTTGTTTTGCTTCAAAAGGTTTGTAATGTGTACACCTCTGGACGCTAGTTACTACATTCATATGCCATTGTAACAGGACTTGAGGCAAGGTCCTCACTGGCACTGTGGAAAATTTAATTTTTTTCTTATTGTCTTCTTATTTTCCCCTCCAAAGCTGAGGATCTCTTTAATTTACTCGTTCAACTTTGTGACTGAGATTTTGTGCATCATGTTCATTGGGCGTTCCCAGGTGACTAGTCTGGGCAGCCAGACTGGGCACGAGAGTTTATCCTCTCAAGGGGCTCTTTAAACCCTTCCTTGTCATTTAGTGGAGGCATGCTAGTAAGGGCCACATTGTGTTGGATCTTCCTCAACACCTTTGTTGTACTAACTTTGTTGTAACTAACTAACTTGTTAACACCTAGCTGTGTTAAATAACACCTCTGGTATATGTGGAATTTGTGGTTTTGCTGTTTTTTTTTCAACTTTAGTCGAAGAACTCCAGCATCTTCCAGAAGTGCTCGGTGTGTCTGGTCATGAACATCTACTGTTTTTCTTTTCCAATTAAAATGGAATTTCAGTGAACTTTACTGCCTCCTATACAATTAAAAAGTGATTATATTTTCATATGAATTACCTTGGGTTCTGTCTGAAGAAACTGTTCCCCAAAAGAAATGTTTGAAGAACACAAATGCAAACTTTGTTTTTCTGTAGTGTTGTCCAGAACCCTGCTGATACATGAAGCCTAGAAAAATATTTGGCATGGGTAATCTCTTCCAGAATTTTTTACCTCCTAGGTAGTGGAAAGTCTTCTCTTTTCACATATTTATTTAATTATATTTAGCGCATTTAGAAGCCAAGGCTTCAGTCTTTTTTCTCCTTGTGTGCTTTGCTTTAGCTAGATTGACCGAACAATGTGAGAGCTTTTTTCTCCCCTGCTTGCTCTATAGTTCTCGGAGAAATGAATGAATCCAATTCCTCTTTTATTCTCTTCCTTAAGGTCAGAAGAATTTTCATAGGGGCAGAAATCTGGGCCCTGTTAGCTTTATTCTGTACTTTATTGACAGTTTCTCTTTTCCTGAAAGCAATTACTCTTTGAACTTGCCCACAATTGAGGAATCAGTTCTACCTATCAGTGAGAACAATCACTAAGACCATAGACGTGACATGACATGTTTTGAATCCAGTAATTGGTACTTTTTCCTTAGCGCTGTTATAAATTGAATACATGCTCTTACTCAAGCATCTGACACAGAACTCCCTTTGGAAAGATAAACCTGTGAGCCCAGAATTTCACCTGTTTCCTTCCTAGTGCCCAGTGTTTTTCTTTTAGTACTAATTCGCGGTTTTGAATGCAACTATATTCACCTGCACCAAACTTACTAGGTGCTTTGTTCTGCTTCAATGCTGCATGCTGCTGCTTTGAAGAGTTCCTCTGAACTAAGAGCACTCTTGTTATCTGATTTGTCCATGCTGTGCATGTTCTGCTGGGGTTTGCAAAATGATACGGTTCACCATAGTTCTTTCATCTTTTTCCAAAATGTGTGTATTGTCTTGGCTGGTGATTTATGTGCAGATCCATGTACTGTCATTTTGTAAACTCTGATTCTGAGCACTGCATGCCTTTCTGCCTCTCATATCTTTTCTTGTAGTATTTGGATTCTCTAGGGTTGTTGTTCTCCCTCACCTATAGCCTGGAAAAGATGACTCCTTTGCACAGCTAATTCTAGATACTTTGACAAGATTTATTTCTGGGTGTTCTAGTAGCTACACTTTGATTATTTTGTCTCAGATACAAACTATATTCATGCTTCTTATGTGGGACGTAGTCCTGTAAAATTGCAGAGCTGGCTCTTTGGCTTCAGATCATCCACAAAATCTTCTGTATTCTGTTGAATGTTTCATTCTTCTTCAAACTGCAGCGTTCCCTAAGTGTTGTTCAAGCTTTCTCCATGTGCCCTACGTTTCTGAAGTTCAGCTCAAAGGGACTTCTGAACTGCTCCATGATTCCTCTCTCATTTTATTTTATTTTATTTTATTTCATTTCATTTCATTTCATTTCATTTCATTTCATTTCATTTCATTTCATTTCATTTCATTTTCCCCTCCCAGTTTATTTTCTTTTTGGTCCAAGCAAGGTTCAATGATCTTATGAGCTGAGATTTGAGGGAGAGGATTTCTCCCTTTGGAGGTCTGTTCTAACTTAGTGTAATGTGAAAGTCTGTACAACACAGCAGCTAGAACTGTTTGGCTCATGCTAGGCTCTATTAAAGATATGTTTTTTCACTGTAGTCTTTCTACTTTCTACTTTTAGTTCCAATGTTTAGTTCCAATGTTGTCTGTGGTAGACAAATATAGTAGTGTCCCAGAAAGTTGGCTCAGTGCCATCCCTTAAAGGAAATAGTCACAGTAATTTTTTTTTTTTTTTTTTTGGGGGGGGGGTCCTTGCAGCATCCTGGAACTATGAGAGGAGGGAGCAGACCCAACACAGGTTGAATCTTTAGAACATATAGCTACCACAGTATAATTGTAAGCAAAGTGTTTATAAATGGCATTCTTTTGGATGCCGTAGAAGAATTACCAAGAGATTCAGCTTTAGAAAGCCTTTGGGCAAGATCTGGACTTTTTCCTAAAGAAATTTGAAATAATTCTTCTAAAACACTTACTGAGCAAACAAGACCAAAATCTAATCCGTAACAACTTTAGTTAGCTGCTTCATCTGAAGAGTCATTCCTGCCATTACAAACTTTTTGAAAAGTGATAGTTCAGCATTAACTATAAACCAAGACAGAATAGTCAGAAATGACAGGATAGGTTTCAGTAAATCCTACTAAAATTACCTCCAAGAGAACAGAAATTAGGAAAAAAAGTTCAAAAAGTGAAATTCTCAGAATGATACGCTTGACAGAAATGCAGGTTAAGAACCATCATAAAAACCTGAAGCGTAACAGATTCTTAACAGTCTAATGAGTTCACTAGCATGAATTTGCTCTCTTCCTCTCTGATTGACCTAATAGTGAGCTATTATAAAATAAGATTTGTAATGGGACATGGAAAACAAGAGGATGAACTAAAGCTAAAAATACAGAGCTGAAAAATTCTACTAGGAAAATAGAGTACATTATGAAATTATAGATTAACCCAATAGAAGATGGGTTCTCTCCTTCCGCCCTGCAGTAAAAACAGAGTGGAAAAGGGGATTGTTTACCTCCGGAGGGGGGAAAAAACCCCAAACCTACAGGACAGAATAAAAGCCAGTAAAATAATAAGTGCTACAGAGCAGAAAAATCAGAACCCTCTTTCTATCCATTTTATAGTAGAAGAACTAAGATAATCTTTAATGTAACTGAAAGGAAGTAAATTCGAAAATAATGAAATGCTTACTTTTTTTTTTTTTAAATCAATGCTATTATTTAATTAATATTATTTAATTCTGCAAGTAATGAGGCTTTGGAATTCACCATCAAAGGATTTTTACGGATTCCAAAAAAAGTAAGTATAAAAGACTATACCAGCAATTATGTGGAAAAAAAGAAATTTCAGATTTATAGTGATCTTAAATAAATAAATAAATAAATAAAAAGAAGAAAGTTCTAGGTGGATTAAGATTCTGCAGTCAAGGATTTAAGTCAGCCTTTTTTCCTTAGGCATTGGGGTGGAGCTTTCTTTAGGGGCATGTGTGGAGGAAAAAGGATGAGCGGGGAGGCACTGCGGGGCGGAACATGGGAAGGTCGTAACGGGCGGAGCACTGCTGCCGGAAAAGAAGGCGGGGCTTTACAGC
>NW_020450329.1:0-1139 GCF_003343035.1 Apteryx rowi | reverse complement strand
TACCATGTGTGGATCATTAAATTTTATTTCTCTCCAATCTGACTTCGAACTTCTGCCTCAGCAGGAACCTAGGGTCAGACCCTGTTATGGTGGCCGGCGAGCCTAATTTTCCCTAACAACCCCGACATCAATAACGCTACGCGTCGATACCACTGGATATCAATGTGCCCCGACATAGGTATGTCATGACATTGATATGCCCGGCATCGATACGGCCACTCATCCATGATACACCCCGACATAAATATGGCTGCACATTGATACTGCTGCACATTGCTAGGCTGCAACATCATCGATTCGCCGCAACATCGTACACCGTGACATTGATACCACCGTATATTGACATGCTGCAACCTTGGTACACTGTGACATCGATACACACCGACATCAATATGGCTACACAGCAATATGCCACGACATTTGATACGCCTTGACATCAAGGCTCCTGTACATCCCTAGGCCCTGACATCAATAAGCCCCAGCACGGATACTCACCAACAGTGAAAGCACTGCACATTGCAGTGCTATCAAAGTTGGACTGTGTCAAAGTCGAGATGTATCAAAGCGATACGCCCTGAAATTGAATCTGCTCCACAATGATATTGTTAAACATATGTACACCTGACAGGAATACGACTCATTATCCATATGACTGCACACTAATACGTGCTGATATTGAAACGCTCTGACATCAATAAGCCGCAACATCAATATGCTCTGAAAACGATACGCTCCAACATGGAAAAGCAGCAATATCGATAACTATGCAACTAAACACACCCTGATATCAACAGCATTGCACATCAATACCACTGGATATCTACACTGCTGCACATCAAGAGAACTTAAAATCAAAATACCGTGACCTAGATACACAGCACTGATACTGCTGCACATGGATAAATAATGATATTGATAAGCCCCAACATTGCTATGCCCTGACTTTGATATATTCTGAACATCATTACAACTGAACATTAATATGCAGCAACATTCATACAGCTACATATTGATGTTTAAGTCTATCGAAATCAGGGTACATGTGAAAAGCGAGAGAAATTCCAAGATGGGAAAAAGGCTCTTTCGCAGCTGCTCATTGCTTGCGCTTCTCAGTTTCACTGCCCCAGGAGATACCGCTC
>NW_020450328.1:0-1180 GCF_003343035.1 Apteryx rowi | reverse complement strand
AACTGAAAGAGAAAGAGAAGGATCGAAGGTTACAAGCTTCTCTACTAGCAGCTGCTGTTGCAGGAAATTCTGGAAGAGGCAGAGGACGAGGTAAGGGAGGATTAGTAGGAAGAGGAAGGGGTCGCGGATATAACCGCAGCCCTAGAAGACCGGGAACATGAGGACCAACTCAATGTGCGTATTGTAAAGAAGAAGGGCACTGGAAGAGCGAGCGTCCCCAAAGTGCAGACGGTGTCCGGTGGGAGAAAGAAGGCCCCCAGAAGAGGGAATTTCAGAAAGCAATGGTGAAAGGGGGGCCGGGTCCTGGAGGGCATTTAATTATGCTAGAAACCCTTCAATTGGGATTGAAGGGAAGCGGGGGAACTTTTTGAAGTGTCCCCAGCCGATGCCCTGCTTCCAGGAAAGCTGGGGAAGGAAACTATAGACTTTTTTAATAGACACTGCAGCAAGGTACTCTGTGCTTACGAGTTGTAAAGGACCTTGAAGTAAAACTCATCTGGCAGTCGTTGGGGTCACGGGAAAGCGTGCTTTGAAACCATTTTTAAAGCCCATGGAATGCACAATTGGAGATACAACTTGAACTCATAAGTCTTTCTGTCTGCCAGAGTGCCCCTTGCCTCTCCTCGGACCAGATTTGTTGTGTGAACTAAGGGCTCAGCTAACCTTTTCTGATCAATTGATACAGTTCCATGTGCCAAAGGAAAGGGCTTGGAGAGCCCAGTTCTGCGTGATAAGCGAGAAGCAGTTGTAAAGGGCGGGAATTCCCAATGCAATCCTGGGTGCCGTAAAGGCCTTCGTATGGGCCACCGGGAAGCCCGGACGAGCAGCGAATGCAACAGCGGTAAAAGTTGAATTAAAACCTGGAGCACAAGCGGTAAGAAAAAARCAATATCCTATTAAGTTAGAGGCCAGGCAAGGTTTGGAACCTTTGATAAATGCCTTTGTCCAAAATGGATTATTGCAAGAATGTCAGTCAGAGTCTAATCCCCCTATTTTAGCAGCAAAGAAACCCCACACCCAGGAATATCAGTCAGGAGAAGATTGAAGAGAAATCAACCGAGTAACTGTTGATGTCAAAACCTAGTCGCCTTTGAATGGGAAAGCCCTAGCACGGGTCGGAAAACTCAACTTTGCTGGAGTGTGCTACCGCAAGGATTTAAGAAGAGCCCAAGGCTCTTTG
>NW_020450327.1:0-1180 GCF_003343035.1 Apteryx rowi | reverse complement strand
GTGCATTTTCTGAGCTCTATGTGCCAGTGCCTCAAAGCAGAACTGGTAAGAAAAGAGGGTTGCTTTGGGTTGAAGTCTGGAGTTAAGAGAAAACAGCCACAGCACAGGAAAGAAATGGGTTTGTGTCAGGGAACCAGAGATCCAAAAGTGATTAGACCAAGTGTATAGGTTTGGTTGAAGACATACATGCACATATATACACCTGTAAATATACTTGTATATATGTAGACATAAAATGTAACATGGAAAGCTATGCATATAGCAAATATAAATGAYATGTTGTGCATATTATAGATAACACATATTACATAATGTAGAACGTGTTAYAGGAATAATATACACGTGCATATGTATGCATTATATATGTGCATATATGCTGTGTATCTATTATCTATGTTATCTATGTTATTTCCAAGTGTGTTTTAATTGTAAACCATAAACTGTTAATCGTGGCGGAAGCAGGAGTTTCCCGGTGAAGGCAGCCAGGGGGTGCCTGGGGGGTCGCTCGCAGCCTCGGTGTTGCTGCCGGACCCGGCCAGGYCCCGGCACTGCCGAGAAGCCCTCTGACTCCCACGCTGGCATTTGGGGACAGCAGGGCTTTGGCCAACGCTCGTTGCTGCAGCAGCGATGATGCACCACGGTACAGCCAGGAGCACATTTTAAAGACCTCTCCTGCCTCCCTCCACGTTCTGCTCCCTCTTTAACCCCGCTGCCGCTCTCTCCTGCAGGCCAGCCCAAGGCCTCCCCCACCGTGCACCTCTTCCCGCCTTCCTCCGACGAGATCACGGCAAAGAGCAAAGCCACCCTGGTGTGTCTGCTGGGCGACTTCTACCCCAGGTCTGTGGGGGAGGTGCATGTTGCACCTATCCTGATGCATCCAGCTCGCTACATCCATTGGGCACTTCCATCCCTCTCCATCCATTGGGGACCTCCGTCCTGCCTCATCCATCCCACCATTTCCACTGGGGCACCTCTGTCCTGGCACATCGATCAGGGCACCTCCATTCCACAGCAGCTGTCACGACACCTGTCTCCCGACATGTTCACCCTACCACGTCCTTCAAGGCACCTATGTCCCACCATGTCCATCCCACCGAGTTCTTGGGGACACAGGGTGCAAGCACTGCTCTGGCAGCTGGGCTGGAGACTCTTCTACAGCCTCGTGCTGCTGCTGGTGCTG
>NW_020450326.1:0-1109 GCF_003343035.1 Apteryx rowi | reverse complement strand
TGCTGGCTGTTCTGTACTCGTTGGTGCCTCCAACGCTGAACCCGCTCCTCTACAGTATGAGGAACAAGGAGCTCAAAGATGCGCTGAAGAAACTCRTTCAATGGGTACATTGTCAGCATCAATAACTGTCCATTGTGCATCCACTCCTCAGGGTATCTGGCATCAAGGCTGTGTGTTTTGCGTTTCTTTCTTTCTTTCTCTTTTTTCTCTTTTTCCTTAAAAAAAAAAAAAAAAAATCAGGTTCCTGTTACGTCTACTCAGGAATGTCTCATTTGAGTCTGACCCAGAGGCCATGTTGAAGCAGGAAGCCAGGCTTCCCCCTTCGTCAGCAGAGATGGGGGAACCTCAGAGCCTGCTAGTCTGAGCTCCCTCTGGTGCCCACAGGGCAATGGGGAGAGTTTGCCTTTGCAGGGTCGCTTTTGGCACTGACACTGAGGGAGCTCAGGGGCACAGAGTCAGGGTTAGACTAGTACAGACACGGTGAGACCATGGGTCCCGTGTCCATCAGGACAGCTCAGCTCCCCTGGCTACAGTCAGATATGATCTCAAACCCCTCTCCTGTGAGGGTGGCAGCCAAGTGTCACTGTGGGCTGGTCCCTTCCCTCTCTGGCGTTCCAACACTATAGGTGGMGGGGGAGTGGAGGGAGGGGAGTCAGGCAGCAGCTTGTGGGGAGAGACCCTGTGCTTGACAGTATCAGCCCCCTACTGCCACAGCAGACATTTCCTCACTGCAGCCTTCCCATGGGGGCTGCAGCTTTCCTGGAGACACATCCCCTCACAGCAGTAGGACCTTCTCTTTTTAGAGATATTCTCCTCATTTCCATGCTGTCTTTCTGTGCTCCATTCTGTGGATATGGCCCAGGAGTTCTCATAACCTGGTGGTGGTAGGGATGTGTTTCTATGTTCATATGTCCTGTGAGCATAGGCAGGAGCAGGCACTGGGCACCCTTATGCCAGACCTGGCCTCCGGAGTAACATTTCCGTAATAAAAGAACTTTTCCCCTGTGTCATGCCTGACATCTGGCCTTTCTTCAGTAGATGGATTTAAAAATACGCCCAAGGGATTGCACCAGAAAAGGGCCTGCTCTTCTGCTTGTGAACTCCTTGGG
>NW_020450325.1:0-1104 GCF_003343035.1 Apteryx rowi | reverse complement strand
TGAGCACACAGAGGGTGGGATGGTGTCTGTGAGCACTGACCAGGTGAAGATGTTGGGACAGAGAAAGAGCTGCCAGCAGGGACAGCTTCAGGCAGTACAGATGGGCAGGGAATGAGAGGGAACTGCAGGGCATGAGCCACCTCCTCTGCAGCCAGACCTCYGRCAGAGGAGTGGAGCATCTCTCCTGTTATGGGCCCATTTCATGCTGCCTGACAAAGGGGCTGAGATCGACTGCCCTGCGATGTCACCATCTGTGAGGTGGCATGCCCAGCTGGGTAAGGGGAAGGCTTTCTAGAATGCCTCTCTGTCTCTCTCCTTGCCTCCCTTGGCAGCAGGATCACGGTGTTGCTCCTTGTTTCCCCTCCTGTCCATGATGCTCCTCTTCTTGTTCTTGGGCTTTCTGGGGTTGGGTATTTTCAGCTGCAGTTCAGACATTGATGCTGCAACTTGTAGAACAGAGGRGTCTGCATGGGAATGAGGTTGCCCCAGCCCCCTTCTAACCTGTGGAGCTCCAGGAAATGCAGTCTGTGGGGCTGGGAAATCAGCTGATCCTCCCTTAAAGACAGCCCATCTTCAGCCCTAACGGTCCTTTGACCATTTCCCTGTGGTGTCCTCCCAGTGTGCCACCTGCCCTCTAGAAAGGYACTGCTGTCTCACAGCATCTCTGTGATATCTGAGAGCCCCATGAGGAAGGTGCAGAGATGCTGAGAGTATGGAGATGGTGGTGGGAGGTTGCATATGGGCATCTGAAAAGAGCCCTGTGTGTCCTTTGCTAGAAGGGGAGTGTGGAGAGCTCCCTCAGGTGCCCGGAGAAAGGGTGAGAAAATTGGAGATGTGCACTTTGAAACTGGACTCGTCTGCTCTCGGCAGGGACTGGTTTCTTTCTAGGGCAACATATGAGCGTGATCATCCTCCAGCTGAAAGAGAGAACTGCAACATTTGGGGGTTTCTTTGCTTGAAGTCTCTCCTAACTTCTTAATGTCTTGTCTTCTTTGCACAGTCCCCCATACCCGGAGATAGCAAAATGTCCAACAGCAGCTCCCTCAACGAGTTCCTCCTCCTGGCATTTGCGGATACACGGGAGCTGCAGCTCTTGCACTTCTC
>NW_020450324.1:0-1164 GCF_003343035.1 Apteryx rowi | reverse complement strand
AATGAGAGAATGAATCAAGGTTTAATGATGAAGGACTGCTTGTCCAGAATGGGCCCTCCTCACCATCTACAACACCAGTTCACTACAACACAACTCCCAATGAGTGTGATGCATGCAGAAAGTCATGGCATGAGGGTGATTGCACTCTAACAGGCCTAAGGTCCTTTGCAGATCCAGGAAAACCCAGAAGGACTGGGGGGGCCTTCAACATCCTAGGAACACATTTGTAAGGTYAGMTTTSTCACTGTGGGAGGCTGAGGGAGCTGGACAGGTTCAGCGTGGAGAAGAGGAGGCTTTGGGCAGACCTAATAACAGCCTGCCCATCCCTACCAGGAGRTCATCAAGAAGATGGAGCCAGGCTCTTCACCGTTGTGCACCATGGGAGGATGAGGCCCAGTGGGCATGAGCTGAAAGAAGAGAGGTTCAGGCTGGGGATAAGGGCCAACATTTTACCCATCCAAACAGTGAAGCCCCGGGGCAGGTTGCTCAGAGAGTTTGTGCCATCTCCATCCTCAGAGGTTTTCAAGACCTAAATGACTGAAGGTGTCAGCAAGCTGGTTGGAGCTGATAGCAGAGCCTGCTGTGAGAAGGAGGTTGGGCTAGAGACAACCTGAGGTCCCTTCCAGCCTGAAGCATTTGGCATTTCCTTCCACTCCAGGTCTTCTCCTGTTGACCTTAGGCAAAACATTCCGCTTTCTGTCTTGTCCTGCTCTGGTCAGAGGAGTTCAGATTCAGGGCTGCTTGGCAGGTACACCCACATAGCCCTGGGCTTTCATTTGCTTCACATTTCATTGCATTTTCACCTCTTTTCCACCTTACAAGCTCTTCTCCTTTACCACCCTGATCTCCTCCCATGCAATCAGACCACCTCTCTTTACCTTTTCTTCATTAATCCTGGTTTTGCTTGCTTTGTACCTTCCTTTCCCTTCTCCGAGATGGTTGCCATGCTCATTTCCACCATTGCCAGCACTTCCTTTAAAATACTACCCCCTTATCATCTGTAGTGTCCTGCAGGTCATCATGCTGTTATCCTGGGAGAGGCCTGCCAAGATGGGACGAGACATCTGCACGCACACATTCAGAGCTGMCAGAAAGGAGCTTGAGTGGAGAGGGAGCTGGAGAAGCTTGGAGATGAGGCCAAGAGAAGCCTGCTGAAGTTGTGCA
>NW_020450323.1:0-1068 GCF_003343035.1 Apteryx rowi | reverse complement strand
CCAAGGTGCCCCTGTCCCCAGGGTGCCCCTGTCCCCAGGGCGTCCCATCCCCAAGTCATCCCCATCCCCGTGGCGTCCCCGCGGCGTCCCCACCCGGCGGCGTCCCCGTCCCCAGGTGCAAGGTGACAACGCGGCCGAGCGGGACGCGGGGGCCGTGCAGCGAGGGGACGCCGAGATGGAGCAGAAGATGAACCGGGTGCTGCGGGGCTGCGTGGAGAGCGGCGAGGACAACCCCGTGTGCAGCATCCACGACCAGGGCGCCGGCGGCAACGGTACGGGGACGCGGGGACGCCCTGGGGACACGGGGACACCTTGGGGACATGGGGACACCTAGGAGACATGGGGACACCTTGGGGACGTGGGACACGGGGGGACACGGGGCCGCGTGGAGAGCGGCGAGGACAACCCCGTGTGCAGCATCCACGACCAGGGCGCCGGCGGCAACGGTATGGGGACGCGGGGACACCCTGGGGACACCTTGGGGACATGGGGACACCATGGGGACACGGGGACGCCATGGGGACGTGGGACACGGGGGGACACGGGGCTGCGTGGAGAGCGGCGAGGACGATCCCGTGTGCAGCATCCACGACCAGGGCGCCGGCGGCAACGGTACGGGGACACGGGGACGCCCTGGGGACACCTTGGGGACATGGGGACACCATGGGGACACGGGGACGCCATGGGGACGTGGGACACGGGGGGACACGGGGCCGCGTGGAGAGCGGCGAGGACGATCCCGTGTGCAGCATCCACGACCAGGGCGCCGGCGGCAACGGTACGGGGACGCGGGGACGCCCTGGGGACACCTTGGGGACACGGGGACACCATGGGGACACGGGGACACCCTGGGGACATGGGGACACCTTGGGGACACGGGGACACCTTGGGGACACGGGGACACCATGGGGACGTGGGACACGGGGGGACATGGGGCCGCGTGGAGAGCGGCGAGGACGATCCCGTGTGCAGCATCCACGACCAGGGCGCCGGCGGCAACGGTACGGGGACGCGGGGACACCCTGGGGACACCTTGGGGACACGGGGACACCATGGGGACACGGGGAC
>NW_020450322.1:0-1082 GCF_003343035.1 Apteryx rowi | reverse complement strand
AGGGATGGAGGGATGCAGTGGGGGATGGAGGGATGGAAGGAGGGATGGGAGAAGGAAGGGATGAAGTGCAATGGGGGATGGAGGGATGGATGGAGGGATGCAATGGGGGATGGAGGGATGGATGGGAGAAGGAAGGGATGAAGTGCAATGGGGGATGGAAGGAGGGATGGGAGAAGAGAGGGATGAAGTGCAATGGGGGATGGAGGGAAGGATGGAGGGATGCAATGGGGGATGGAGGGAGGGATGAAGGAGTGCAATGGGGGATGGAGGGATAGATGGAGGGATGCAATGGGGATGGAGGAAGGGATGGAGGGATGCAATGGGGGATGGAGGGCTGGATGGAGGGATGGGAGAAGGGATGGATGGAGAGATGCAATGGGATATGGAGGGAGGGAGGGATGAAGAAGTGCAACCGGGGATGGAGGGATGGGTGGAGGGATGAAGTGCAGTGAGGGATGGAGGGATGGGAGAAAGGAGGGATGGACAGGGGCAGTGGGGGATGGATGGAGGAAGGGACGGATGGCGGGATGCAAAGGGGGACAGATGGAGGGATGCAAAGGGGGACGGATGGCGGGATTCAACGGGGGACGGAGGGTGCTCCAACCCCCCCCCAACAAAGGGGCCCAGGCGTCCGGGCTCCCAGCGTGCCCAGCTGCAGGGATTTTGTGTCTCCTGGAGTTCAGCTGGGCGGGGTGGGGGCGGGGGCGGGAAGGGATTCCCGGACGCCTGGGCCCTCGGCCAGCTCCGAGGGTGGAGCGGGGAGCCTGCGGGTGCGGGCGCGGAGCCAGGACGCCTGGGTCCCTTCCCAGCGCCGGCTCGGAACGGCTTCGCCTCGCAGCTCCCCGCGCTCCCGGCCTCCTCCGCCCCCTCGTCACGTTGCCCGGGCGCCTTCCCTTTCCCTCTGCCTCAGTTTCCCTCCAACCTCGTTATCTGCCCTAATTAACCCGCAATGCGGCCGGGCCGGCTGACGCCCTTCGTGACTCAGGGGTTTTGGAGGGCAGTGAAAACGCTCCCGAGACCTTTTCGGCGTGCTCGGCTACTTCGGTAAGTACGGTGCTTGGTGGTGGGGGGGGTGGGGGGTG
>NW_020450321.1:0-1144 GCF_003343035.1 Apteryx rowi | reverse complement strand
TTTCTACCTGAGCAGTTGACAGGTCAGGAGAAGACCCATGGCTTGGATGCTGGTGGTGAGGTCACTTCTGGGTTTGTTCTGTATGCTCAGAGGAGGGATTGAGCCCTGCCGAGCTCCACAGCAATACAGAAATGCAACTCATTAATCAAGCAGAAGTAGATGTTGCCCATCATCTGGCACAATTTTTTTTCCACTCCGTCATCATGAGTTAGTACTGCTACGTTTAATATGTGGATGATGTTCTCTGGTGAATGTGGACGTGGAGTTTGACTTTCCACTTGTTGCTAAGTAGAAGCTAGCAGCCTCCTGCCAGTCAGCTAGGGAGTCCAGCTAGACTTTTGAGGCTGCTAAATTCCTCTAGTGCTGGTGTGAGCAGTGGTGTTAGTAATCTCTTATTGCCAGGGTGTGTGTGCTTTAGAAGTTGCCCCTGCCAAAACAGCGGGGAGCTTGTGAGATTTTCCTGCCAGGTCTGAATGCTGTCTCTGTCTTTGAGGTGTCCACCTGCTTTTATGACACATTTGGAACTGTAACACGTTAGAGGTCTCTGATTTCTGTCCACGTATGCAGTCTTTGTAGAATGGGCGCAAAGGCTGTTGGAGGAGACAGAAGGAGTGTCACCCCCCAAACAGGTATCTGCCACATTTTCAAAGAGATTTCTTGTTCGGAGAAGTTGAGGCACAAGAGAGAGGCAAGGGCTGGCCTGACCAGCCCCCGTGAGAGCACTTGCTCTCTGTGTCCTGGAGGTGGGAAGTGAGAAGGCCCTGGGCTGTGAGTGGCTGTTCAGAGGCAGTGCCTGTTGCAGGGCCTTGGAGGCCTAGAAGGGAATGGAAGGTCTGGAGATTTGGGCTTTGTGTGTTGTGGGGCACTTGGGGTGCCCTGTGTGCTGCCATGTGTGGAGCTGTGACCTGTGTCTTGCTGATGCAGAGGCATGTGTTGGCTGCCAACCCTCTGTGAGGCGCAGGGATAGCGGTGTGTTACAGTGCAGGGTGTGCTGTGGTGGAGCCAGGTGGTGGCCCCAGTGTTTTGCTGCTCAGCATGGGAGGAGGTGGCTGGAGAGAGCAGTGCTCTGCTCCCAGAGCCCAGCCTGCCATCACGGTGTCCTTCTGGGAGACCTGGGTGAGGACTGTTGGTGACCGTGTTGCCT
>NW_020450320.1:0-1110 GCF_003343035.1 Apteryx rowi | reverse complement strand
GTGACTGCCTGTGACAGGGTGGTTTCAGAGATGATGGAGCTTTTCTTGGTAGTGGGAAGCAGCATGAGAAGGGGAAAGAGCCACAAAGAGCATCTTGAGAGGTTCAGACTGCACTTCAGGTAACAAGAATGTCACTCATAGGGTAGTGCTGTGGTGCAAGAGGACACCCAGAGGGACTCCGTGATCAGCCTCTGGCTTTGTGATTCAAGGAGCAGCCAGAAAGATGGAGGGACATCAATAAAGCTGGGAAAATACTGCAGTGAGAGCAAGGTGGGGAAGCAGGCTGGGTGTCTAGAGGCAGCAGAGAACCAGGTGCAGCTTTGGGACAGCATAGTACAGTCTGTGTTGGAGATGACCGAGAGCAATGCCAAGGCTGAAAGCCTCCAACAGAACTGAGGTCTTTGTCCCATTTGCTACGGCTGCTGTCTCTGCCACCAAGGCCCACGAGAAGACATTGTTTCCATAAAGCACTGTGGCCTTGCTGCCTCCTCACCTCCATGGAGCCCAGGAGGTGCCATATTTATCCTTCACCCAGCACCCCCCCACACACCCACACACTGCCACCAGGAAGATACCTGAGCAAAGTGTGAGGAGAAGGATCACCCTATCCAGGGGCTGGCTGTCAGTGCCTGGTCACTCTGCTTGATAACACACATCAAGGTTGACCTGGCATCAGAGCCACCTGCACATTGCCTTTGCCTACCTGCAATCAGGGCCACCAACTTTCTGCTCTAATCAGCCACCAGGGAGCTTTTGTTGATAATGGCCCTCAGTGGGACCTCTTAACGCTCCAGGAAACTTGGGGATTTGCTTCTGACGTAAACTTCTTGAGAGGTTTGTTCAGTCTCCTCTCAGCATCTGAGTTTCATGGGTCAGCACCAAAGACACCCAAGGGGTCATTAAGATGCAAAAAACCCTACGGAGCCATGCTTCTTTCCATAATTTTCTTCAGTTTGTCAGTTCTTGTGTGGCTAATTGGAGAGGTTTCAGGAGTGTTTTGAAAGAAGGCAGATTTCMATGAGCACCTGAAAAAGAAAGATRTCTGCTTCTTAAGCTTTCTTGATTCTTCACTTTTCAGAATAAGTCATACCCACATTCTCCAATTCAACA
>NW_020450319.1:811027-903978 GCF_003343035.1 Apteryx rowi | reverse complement strand
GTGCTCTAGGTGACCCTGCTTGAGCAGGGGGGTTGGACTAGATGATCTCCAGAGGTCCCTTCCAACCTCAGCGATTCTGTGATTCTGTGATTCTGTGATCCCACAGGGAGAAAAAGAAGTAAAATTCCAATTATTCATGATGTATTATTTGCTGGGATTTAACCTCAAGCCATATAGCCTGGACCAATTTATTAAACCTGAAATCTTTAAGAAAATTATATTTTTAATATACTTTGTAGGTCTTTTCAAACTAGTGACATTTTTGATAAAACAAGCATTTTTGCACAGGATCATAGTGTGTACACTAGCTTTTCACAAGGCTTATCCAGACGATCAGTGCCTAAAACTAATAGCAAATTTCATTGAGAACGTTTCCAATGATGCCACATACCATCTATCAGCTGCTGTACTAGTAATACCATAAAATAAATACCAGCATCTTTTATAGTGATCCTCTTTCATAGATTTTAAAGTGCTCTGCAATGAAAGACAAGTATTGGCTGCCAAATTTGCCCCCTTCTCATGTGCATATACGCTGCAGTGGTGGCTTATCTTGTCATTGCAGGAGACGGAACAGGAGGGAGACGGCCAGGCAGCGCTACAAGCAACCAGGCTGCTGGAATTCTGCTTCACAATCTCAAGCATCGATACGAAGAGAATGCTCAAGCCACCCTATCCAGGCTGGCTACTGGAGTGCTGACTGGGAAGGGCATGTGAGCCATAAGGCTTGTCTGTTTTTCTCAGCTATCCAAGGAAACAATATATAATCTTCCCTTTCAAATTTGGCTTCTCACATATCCTTGCACCACCATAGCTACAGCAATGCTAATACCATGACAGCTTTGATTCTAGTAATAAATAATGTTAACTTCACCTCTTGATTTCTACTAATATAAACCTGTAGGGGAGCCTAGTAATTTCAAAGTAAGCTAGTGAAAGCAGAATCTAGCAAAAGTAGCAAGTATTAACAATCTAATCTGATTATCAGCGCTCCCTCTCTGAAAGTTTTAGGGCAAGTATGATATTTTTATTAAGTCTTAATCTTCACTCCATTTAAAAGGTCATTTTCATAATAAGTCTGTGTATATTGTGGGGGGAAATATATTTACCAGTTTTGTGGCTTTTTATTCACCTGAAAAGTCTTTCTCCATCTTCCCTGAACAGTTTTTCTCATCAACTTCTTGAACAGCAGGCCAGCACCTTCAGGCTGTTGCTCCTATTCAACCGTAATGTCTACCGTCCAGTGTGTCCCTGGATTTTATTCTATTAATTGATCAGGATTAGTCGCAGCTGTATCCCACCCCCTTAGAGAAGAAGCCCTCTTAATCATCTACTTCTTCACCTTTCACCATAGGCAGCTCTCCCTTTTCCATTCCCATTCCCATTTCTGTGGTATAGTTTTCTTGAAGGTTTATAGAGGTTTACTCAGACAATGGTACTGAAGACTAATCTTGGGATATTAGGTCAGATATGTGTAACTTTCAGCATTAGCATCACATATGCCATCGTATGAGTTTATGCATAGGTACATGGCAGCTGATGATCTGCAAATCAGTATGAGGTTTCCTGATATTTTCTTCTTGTTCCCTCGTGTCTCAACAATGCTGGCTCATGTATAGTCCTCCTCTGAACCTCTGTGCCCACGAGCAACTTGATGAACAAGGAGGTGAATACACAGTGTACCCCCAGGAATTTCCTCAGGATTCTGGACGGTGCAGGCTGGCTTATGCCTGTGAAGGCTCAGCCTTATTCTAAAATGATCTTGAATTCAGGAGGCTGATCTCAGGATATCATCACTGGCATGACACACTCAAGGATRAACTTGTCTAAAAGGTTACATGATGAGTCCCTGTACGGAAGCAGTATTGCTTAGAAAGGCCTGACTGACGAGATGTATAAAGCCAATTCATGGGTAGAATATATCAAGCTTGGGTGCCTGGCAGCCTCTTCCTGTACCTACTCCCACAATTCTTCCAACCAATGGTATATTAAGACGTTTAATGTTAAAACCAGGTTTTAGCAGAACTATCCACTCTTTGAATGCCTGCAACAATCTTTGCTGCTTCACATAACCACTTCCTGCCAGATAGCCCTCTCCAGAGCCTAGCCACTTTTACATCCTTTCAAAAGTCTTTTCTTACTTCCCCATTAAACCTGATGTCCTCAGTTGCTCTGAGCAAATAATTTTTCTGTTATGCCTGTCTCTTGGCTCATTCCCTAGTGGCTAACACAGAAGTTAAGAGCTATATAAATGGAAGTCCTGTGGCTTCTATATTGATGGGTGAGCCTCAGCTCTTATTCCTAAATGTATCTCAGTTTCGAACTGTGTGCATGGCTGAACTTAGTCTATAAAATACAAGGAAGGGCTCCATAGTTGTCCAGGTTATGGTATATGAATTTGCCAGGTGAGATCAACTAAAACATGAGCATAGACAGCAAACTGTATTTGAGGTGTACAGAGCAGAAACGCAAGAGAAGTAACTTAAACAGCTGTGCCATAAACATTTTTCTGTGCCAAAGTCCAGATATATACAGCATTTAGTGGTTTTGGGGATGGGGTCAAGGGTGAGGAGTAAGACAGAGGGAGATGAATCCGCAAGTGAGACTTAAGGTGTGGTTCCAGGTCCATTTTTTCTGATAATAAAGCTAGTTTAAGAGGTCTAATGCTGTACATATGATTTACATGAAGCTGGCAAAATCAAAATGAAAAACATTGCACTAACAACGCACATCCAGCCATTGGTGTGATGTGCCAACAGTATAAACAAAAAGTCCAAAGACAGAGGTTTGTTAAAGTAAGTGATCCTTAAACAGCATGAACCACGCCTGCAGTTTGCTGACCACAGAGATACAGTGGCCTATTCTGCGAAAAGGCAGGAAAGATGCTCAACATGTACTGAGCAAACTAGTATTTTCCTAGTAAATATAAACTTGGAGATCACTTTGCCTTTCATATATATAAAGAATTCCTACTGATATCATGTGTGTTTATATCAAGTACAGACTAGAATAATTCTGCACTTTGGTTATATCAAACCTTCCTTGCTTTTAGCGATGCCACACTATTAAAGAAATCTGAAAGTAACCTTCAATTCTAATTAATCCTTTTTAAAACAGATTTCTTTTTATCTGTGAATGTCCTTGTTATTATTTGTGCAAACAATACTTCAAGTGAAAAAGAAAATGAAATTGCCCCTCCTTCCTTCTCCCAAATGAAAAATTAAATACTGAATTACGCAGATGAAGGCTTCCGCTGACAATATCAGCATTATGAAAACAACAGTCATTACAGTTTGCATGGTTGTGAGGTATGCTAGCCAAAATACCAATGGTGGAATGAAGAATCACCTTTTTTTTTTATTTCACATTATGTGAAATGTTGGTCCTATTGAAATCACTGGAAAAATATCCAGTGACTTCTCTTGGATCAGAATTTCAGTCACTTATTATGTATTTAGCATAGTATTTAGCTCACCCTAAATTCACTCTCCTCCATCTTCAGCCTAGACCTATACACTACTATCCTATTTTGGAGGAGGCAGCCCACTATTAAGTCAGTTCCTCTGAAACCGAATTATCTGAGATTGAGCTGCATCACCACTTTTTTCAAGCTTGGTTCTCTCAAAGAGCCTTTATAGCCAGCCTCTTTTGATGTAATTGTCTGCAAGAAAATCAGGATGAGGAGTCTCTCTGGGGGGTGAAACTCTTCCAAGTTAGCACCTTCCACACAGTCCCAATGCTCACAGACTCCAGGTCAACTCTGGAAAAGTCTGAAGGCAGCATCCACTATGATTCACAGCCTTCTTTCAGCCCCTGTTACATGAAAGGAAGGATTAACTTTGTGCTGGTTTGAGCAAAGTGGTCCCTTCTCTCTCCTTATATATTCATTCTTCTCCTCCTTCTTCCTCTGCAGGTTCCTTCTCTGCTTGAGAAACATTTCTCTGGGATGCTCTGGATCCTCGTTGTGTGACTAATGCTATTTCCTGAACTGGTGTTTTCCTTGTCTCTTTGAAATGCTTTGAGAGAACAGTATATAGCAAGAATCTGTACTTTCAGAGCGGGAAATTTCATTTATACAAAGACAGTCTCTTCATACTGTTGCATCTGCTAACTCAGGAAGGATACTCTGCACTGCCCCAGATGAGTGTTAGATTATAACATCCAGCTAATAGAGTAAGACACATATGAAATGTTAAAGCACTACCCTAATGCTAGTTAATGTAGATATGGCCCTTTTATATGCAATTTTTAATGCAATTACATTCAAGATGAATAATTAATAAAAACTTAGAGAGACTTATGTAGGGTCAATCTATTCTCTCTTTCCAGATCTCAGCAGACACATGCTGCTATTCTGCATTTTTAAGCAGTTAATGTGTCCTATGCCACAATTCAGTAGCCAAAGACAATGATGCTGGAGAGAAGTATAAAGTCTGAACAATATCATGCTACTTAAGGCTGACTAAAATGTGGACCATATTGCATTATGCTAAATAATTCACAAACATGAAAATGACACTGTCATTTTCCTGAAGCTCTTATAATTTAAATACACAAAGAAAAAGGAAAAACAGAAAAAGGATAGAATAAGAGAGAGAGCATTAGATTCCCTGAAAAATTCAGGTTAATTTAGCCATCTCTGGCTTTATGAGGTATTTTCAATGGGGTTATTTTAGAAGGGAACAACTTAGACAAAAAAAAAGTGAAGGGAAAGTCAGGAAAGGGTGGGAGTGGTGGGTAAGCAGGGGCAGGAGGTGGAACAAGTAGTCAGTCATTAGAGGAGAAAGACAACGTTAGAAGAGTACTCCAGGAAGTATTTTCTGCAGCTGCTGGGTTCCAGGTTTCTGGTTCCAGCTACACTTTTTCCCCTGAAAAATCTACCTGTTTTTGAAGCACTGTGGAGATACCGCACTACATAGAGACTTACTGTCTCTAGTGCACGCCCCCCTTCCCTAGCCTTAGTATAGCAGTAACTATATAAATAGTTTTCTGTAGATGTTGAGGCCCCATCAGCCTCCAAATAAAATAGGAATTTAATATGTGGATACAGAAGATCACTATAATGAGGTCAGTTCTCCAGTGATCTGCATCATATTTGTATTACATAAAGGAATGCAAAAGTAGTATAAATTACTATCATTCTAAATTAGTCATATTCAATCCTTGCTACTCAAAAAGATTTATAACTAACATTTGTGAAAATCGTCAGGCTAAAGGCACAATAAAATCTTATTCTTATATTGATATTCTTATAGTATATTGTATATATTATATTTATCACTAGTTATTTCACTTAGAGCTTGGTGCAATATTTCAGTTCATAAGACTTTAAGTGACTCAGTTTGGGTACAGAACAGTGGACTTGTTCAACTAACTTTCAGACCTCTCAGAATAGAGGGGATTTGTGCACTGAAGCTAGGCAAGAACCTTTTTCCTTGAAAATTAAGTGACATAAAACAATATTAGATACTTGTGCTGCTACTGCAAAACAACTGACAAAGAGACACAATATTGGTATATTGCTTCTCTATCATATTCATAACCAAAACCTGTCACTTTCTGTATTTGGCCTGATTTTTCTTTTGCTGCTTTCAGTGTTAACGCTAGAGTGCTGTATAAAGCATGCTTTCATTTAAAAAAGAAATATTCCTGGTTGTATTGATCATTGAATGGGACCTCTTCTATATTAGGTTAATCATTCTTTGAACTTGGTGATTCCCTTTTATATTAAAAAAAATTATGAATCAATGTAGAGCTGGCATACATAGCTAGTTGCTTAACCTAAATTTTGCTTCCAAATTGTGGTGTGAGGAATGGAATATGAATGAAATAATTACTCAGAACATGCAATGAGCCTGGGATTCATGCCACAAAGCATAATTTAGACCAAGAGTCCAACAGGATTCAAAAAAGTCTTGGATGTGTACAGAAAATAAGAACATCCAAAATAAGCATTTCTTGGAGCCCACAGCAGTTTGTGGAGGGAGTTAAGCCCTCAAGATTCAAGGTACATGTCAACATCTAACTAATATAGGTTAAGAAGAACATTTCTGTGGTCTGTTCATTCTGCAACTGTTTTTGAAGCAGCTGATACAGGTCACTGTCAGAGACAGAATGCTGAACTACTGCCTATTAAAATGATTGTATATGCCACTCTCAGATTCCTTGTTGCACAGGAGAGATCTGTTTCTTAATGTCCCAAAATTCAAAATAAACATTTCTGATGGTATCTAAGCTGGGAAAACTATTTCTCAAGAACCACTTGGTGAATGTCAATGTTTCTGTTAGCAAATTATCCAATGAGTAAAAGTTTCAAAATATATTTGAAATTCTGAATTATTTGTGGCTTTCTTAAATGCCTAATTTTTGCTTCACAGTTGGTATGTGTGAGAAATCATTTCTGAATGTCTAAATTTGTACTCTAAAATTTGCAGTGTTGTATAACTATTTAAGTTACATTACATTTCTGCTCTGTTTTTAGAGGAGTAGCCACATGTATTGCTCATTTCGATGTATAAAATGTCTGCACTGTTTATATAATCTGAAATTTGTTTATCATTAATACTGGATGACTTAAGCTTAAAAATAAGCATTTTTGCTTATTGGACCAAGCTGTTATCTACACATCACTTGAGCTATATAAAGTTATCTCGTTATATGATTTTGACTATTCTCTTTGTTTTCCCCTGCTATAACACATGAAAAAAATCCTAGAATACATTAGATGTTATCCAGGTAAACAATCTTATGAGCTGGCAGAGGAATGTTATATGAAATGATTGCAGTGATCATATGCTAAGTGAGATCATGAGATACTGCTTACATTAGCCTTGAATGTGGTCTACCCAAATGTTTTGGGAATCCCTGTGTTGGAATATTGATGGAAAGCAAAAGCACAAGGATTGTGCTCAGACCTCTCCCATCACCTGACATCATCAGGACCTAAAGCTTGGGATTCAAACTCCTTGCTGTTACTAACACTAATTTAGTTAATAATTAAACTGGTTTTAAATGGTTTAAAAATAGTTGCCTTTTGGGTAGTACACTGATTTTTCTGCAGTTTCTGGCAAATTCTCTTGGGATGCAAATAAATTCTGTGCTGACACCCCCCTAAACCATCAGAAAACTTTACGTCTACTTACATACCTCAGGGATGATTTCTGTCCAGCACTTCATGGGGAGAGATGACATAGGGAATGCCAATACTGAGCCGCAGCAGCTGATTTTTCAATACTTTTTGCAGGGACAGACAATGCTCCTTCAGAACTAAGAAAATCTTTTACTTGGGCTGATTTTGTTTGTTTTATTAACAAAGAAAATGGACTAGTGTTTAAACTTCAGTATCTTTGTTTCATTTCTCAAAAAAGTTACTTAACCATGATATATGCAGATGGCCAATCTACAGGAAAAAAAATCAAAAATAATAAAAACAAATGAAAATTAAACTCGTGATAGTGCACTACTTTCAAGTTACCAGTTGCGCTAACTAATACAAAAAAAATCTGCTATTGCTTCTGTCTTAAGGAAACTGAGCCAATGTGAACATCCTGTGAACTCTGAAGGAGCATTTCATTTACATCTGGATACTCTGGTTTAATTGGAATAGCACATGCTGGGGTCCCATGAGCAAATGATAATATCTCATGTCCATTACTTTTTCAAAGACAAAAAAAGAAGTAATAAATTTTTGCACACATGAAAATACTATCATTTTATTTTATTACAAAGGACAGATCAAATTCTGCTCCTAGATATACTGGTACAACTCCCCTTGCACCAAAGTAAGATAGACCAGAATATGATCTTTTCGTTTTTGTTCTAGAAAATAATGGCTTTGTTTATTTTTTTATTTTTTTAAACTTTGGAATGAAAAATGATCCTTTTAACGTTTTTGTTCTGGAAAGAACCACTTGAAAGGTGTTCAAAGACTGAGAGATCTGAAGTTAGGCATTTGCTGTAGAACTGTGACAATAAACCTCTGCAATATTAGGTTAAACTCAGAGGCTTAAACTCAGCACTGATCAGTTCCCCTGATCTTACTGGATTTATGCTTACAACAGGAATGAATTTAACCCTTCATCCCATCTTATGGAGTAAGAGATCTCTGATAAGCCATTCACTGCACCCACCTCCATAGATGAATCTCTTCAAGACCATGATCAGTAGCACCCAATATCTCTTCTACACACTTGACACTTATTAGTGAACTTGAGTGATAATAATAGCCATTATTTATTGCTCTGTCTATGCCTTCTATTTCTCCATCATCTATCYAATTTAACAAGTTAACTAAACATTTGGGCAGAAAAAGCTCCATTTATAATGACTTTTTTTCCCACCCCTTCATGGATATACAACCAAGAATGTTACAGGTCATCACAGTATACAAAAAGCATTGGGCTTCTTACAGAGAACTGGAAGGCAGAAGCACAGGATCTGTTTTAGCATCTATATTTAATCACTACTACATGTTATAGAGCTTCCTCTAGGTTACCTTTGTTTGTAGACAACTGCGAAGAAAAATGAATGCACTTGATTAACACTTTGGGAACTGTAAATTAACGGTTTAAATACATATTTTAAGACCAAAGCTGATAGCACAGCCTATTTAGATTACTCAGCACCTCCCATTTTATGTCCCCTTTTCAGGTGCTTGCAGCTTCGCCAAACTTCAACCATTTGGGATAAATTTTTTCCATCTTAAGTGTCTCCATTGGGCCAGTTTTGATTTTATTTTATTGGGGGGGGGAGAGAATTACAGCAAAAGCAGCTTAGCTGCTTTCAAGAACAAGGCTATGGAAAAATATCTTTTGCCCATTTTAACAAACTGTTGACCTTCAGCTGCAGTGCTTCAAGTTTCAGATTAAAACCCTGGGGGGTAGGGGTGCAGGGGGATGAAGGAGTAAGCATGCTTTGTATCAAGCATGTGCCTTTTGCCCTCTGAAACCTGCTCCTGTTTGATTAGGTTTTATACCGTTGGGGGTAAAAAGGAAGTTCAAACATGTTCAGTAGATAAATATCTTAGCAGTTTAATTTCCCAAAGGTTTAATCCGCAAAGGATTGAACAAGATGTTCTCACGACTTCTGTTTTGAGCTCTGAGCCTAAGTACCTGCACTGAGGTCAGCAAATATTTCTTCTGGGCTCCCAGTGGTATCTCTGACTTGGAGAACTAAACTTAGAAGGGAAAAGAAATTAGGGACAGGGAAAACAGTAAGTTGTGATGGGAGTACATAAGGGAGTACTACCGAGTAAGTTGGAAGGTAAGGTTGGGACCGATAGGCTGTGGAATCAAGGTACAAAGGGAGGATAAGGATTATCAGTGTAATGATAACTGACAAATTGAAAACAGGCTTGGATAAGGTGCTTGAGGGATTTGGGGTAAGGCTAACTGTCAGCTTAAATTTTGGCATATCATAGCCTCATCTCATAGTCTTCATTTTTTAATATATCTTTTTCTGTATATAATTGCTTATAAAGATGAGACACTCTTACATGGAGCTCTGTTCCACTCTCCTTCATCTTAAACCTCAATTTAACTATCTGCTGAAGCAAATGCTGATAAGAAGATATTAATAGTTCCCAGTTAACTTCTAAAGAGAAATTTATTTCTCTCAGAAACTACTTCAAGAAATGTTCCTTAGTAAACAAATATTAAATGCTCAAAATCATCATAAATGATTTTATGGATTTTAATCATTGTAAATGAGAAAATACTGTGAACAATAAGAATGACTTCTAAACCTGAGCACTTGAGGTTTAAAGAAGGAAAATACTTCAACACTTTGTAAGCCATTTCAGAATTCTGTCATCACGAAGCCTCGGGCAGGGCAATTCAAATGGATTCAGATTCAGACAGTGACCTTACCAAGGTCTCAGACACGTGATGTCTCCTTCACTCCAGTGGAAGATACCATACTTCTTAATACTTCTCTGGACTTCCAGGAAGGAGGACACCACTTTTTGCTCAGCTATAATAGGCACTTCTTGCCTCTTCTGAGGGAACAGGAGCTATCTCACTTTCTGCTGAGCATGTCATGGCAAGAAATACTCCAGACCTCAGTAAAAATAAACTGTATATCCCTGATTTAAAGTCTCCGTACCGGTTTACTGATTACAGGGAAGTCTGGGCCCAAAACTGGGTGAAGTATTCAAGCTGGAACCAGCTCTCAGGACAAAGGTATTGTTTTCCTGAAATGTCAGTGAAAGGTCCAGTGTCAAACAGCACTTCCATTATGTGCACCTTTAAATCCTATCTTTTTAACCATCTTCTTTTCCCATCTTGACCTCACTGGGTGTGACCTGCCAAGTGATTTGCCCATAATTAAATCTTCCTCCACACAGCTTCAGAAACAGCTGTTCAACATGTTCAGCAATTACCTCACCTAATAATGGGCAGCATCATTCCAATCTTTCACAATACTGATACAAAAAATGTATGATACGACTAAGCATTTTGACATTATTAAATGTTTTAATAAAGGGGTTGCTAGAATTCCAGAAGACTATGAATGCTGCAGGCAGCATTCCCTTCTCTTACTCTCATCCTCCTGAACATCTTGTGGAGGCCTATGACATGTCCTTTGCAGACTACAGACTATTATGGAAACTGCAGAGTCAAGTGGTACAGGAACATGTTCTTCCTCCTCCAGTTCTTCCTGAGGTATAGGTCCTCTGGCACAATCACCTTCCTCAGTCAATCTCATCTCAAGATCCGCATGCCTCCACTGACTCCACAAATGCATCAACTCTGTTCTACTCCATCATTTTATGGGGAAGAAGGAGGAACACAATCAGCTAACAGAAGATGAAAGAGCACCCTCTGCACTCATTGAGGAAGATCAGATGAGTTGTAAAAAGTAGGATGTAAAATGTGTTGAAGAGGAGGAGTACTACAGATATGCTTTCAGCTGTGGTGATAGTTTCTGCTGCCTAATCATTTGAAACTATGTTGTATCTTACACCTTTAGAATATTGCTCATCACTGCCTATGCCCTGTTTGTAGATGTTTCTGAGCTTTCTTTTTTATGAAGTTGCTCTGCTCCCTGTGTTTGCACAGATACAGAGCATTCCAGCTAGAATACATCTGTCTTCCCCACTGACTGTGTCTCTTTCTGTGGGCCGAAGTCAAATAGTGCAGTGCAAAACATCTGGGTTGCATAACTTTCTCCCGCCTTGACCTCTCCCAGATCCTCTCCTCTTATGACTGCCAGTGTCCTAGTGGATTAAGTGCTGCTGTGGTGAGAGCTGAAATACTGGATAAAAAGAAAAAGGACCAGCCATACTGAAACAAGATATTTTCTGCTGGAACTAGATCATTGTGTCTTGAGTAAAGCTGGTCAAAATACATTTAATCTCCTACAGACAATTCTGGCAATATTTTTGACAGAAATCCAAATACTGAAAAACTGCAAATGAAAAACAGATTTATTCTGATTTCAAAATAATGCCTAATTTGCATGTTTGCATGCCACATCCTTTCATTTTTCTCTATGGGGTGGACTCAACAGAGTCAGACAATTATCCTGTCATGTCTTGCTGTATCCCCTTCTGGAGAGGTCAGATAATCAGATGATAAAAAGAGAAATTCTTTGTAAGTGAAAGTACTAATAATCTAGCTCTATGAACTGAATTTGTTTATTAAATGATTTATTTTTCTTCCAAATGTGTATCAAATAAGACAACTGGAACACAAGAAAAAGTAAATAATCTTGCTTTTCAGTATTTTTAAATTAGAACTCCGCACCTTTTGAAGAAAATATACAAAGAATGAATTACCGCATCACAGAATAGTTGGGGTTATGCATTAGCATAAGTTTTGTTTTCTTGCCATTAATTCAAAGCAGATATATAAATACAAATATAACCATGCATAATACTAATACTAACTAAACAGAGTCACAGAATAGCTGAAGTTGGAAGGGACCTCTGGAGATCATCTGGCCCAATCTCCCTGCTCAAGCAGGGTCAGCTAGAGCAGGTTGTCCAGTTGGGTCTTGAGTATCTCCAAGGATGGAGACTTCACAACCTCTCTGGGCAACCTGTTCCAGTGCTTGACCACCCTTACAGTAAAAAGATTTTTTATTTTGTTTAAATGGAATTTTCTGTATTTCAATCTGTGCCCGTTGCCTCTTGTACTTTCACTGGGCACCACTGAGTCTGGCCCCATCCTCTTTACACCCTCCCATCAGGTATTTATACACATTGATGAGATCCTCCCTGAGCCTTCTCTTCTCCAGGCTAAACAGTCTCAGCTCTCTCACCCTCTCCTCATATGCTCCAGTCCCTTAATCATCTTTGTGACCCTAATTACAATGACTTAGTTACAAGATCTTGTGACCACTCTCTTCACTCTTTGTTACCTCTGCGAAAATAGAGTTAGCCTAAATCAGAGATACCATGCCTGGCATCAGTGCTGGCTAACAAAGTGATTACAGTACAAGTGCTATTTGCAAAAGAGGAAAGCATCCAGGAGGTCCAGAGATGGCCTCTGGTGCAATGGCAGTGATTGGCAAAGAGCAAGAGAGGTTTCAGACTCAGTTACTGTGAGAAAAAGTAGAACACTGACCAGATCTAGTTATTCTTCTGCTGAAAGTCTGCAAGATAGTGTGCACAATGGGAGAAAAATGCACAAAAGGGAAATGATTTAGGAAAAAATGAAACATTATATTAAGATAGACTTATAGAAAATTAATGAGTATGATAGTGTTTATGTGATCTAGACTTTAACAGACAGGATTTTGTCTATGATGTTTTTTTTTTTGAAAAACATTAAAAACCCTAAACCCCAAAATTCCTAGTATAAAAATGATTCATAGTACCAACCCAAGCGCTCTTTTTCTGGGAAAAGGAAAAGAGAATTCCCTAATATAGCCATACTTTTAAAGATAACTTGCCATGGATAGTGTTTTCTGCATACTTTAATGACTGTACTGCTGAGACAAACATCAGTGATGTCACAGATAATGGTGAAAAATACTCTTCAACTACAAAAGGGTAAGATAAGGATACTGAAAAAAAAAGCTAGCAGTTCAAAGAAATTAACTGAAGTTAATAGGAAATGCAGAGAATTTAAGCAGATGACCTACCTTAAGACTGTCAAAAATCAATCTGATGATGCTTTCTCACTAGTCCAGTGAACTAATTCATTGACTTCAGAGTTAAATTCATTGACTTCACAGAGCATATGGAATCCAAGGAGTTAAAGCATGTACTTAACTTGCCCAAGGAAAACAGTAAGACAATGGCAAAGCTAAGAATAGAATTGAGAATTCCTGAAACACAGTCCTTTGCTGTAACTGGTAGGCTATGATCTTCCCTTATCCCATTTCAGTCTGGTGAATTACACGTGCTCCAGTCCAGGGTTTTTATTAGAAATTCTGGATAAATGGAATACAAGAGGAGCAGTTCCTTCTGAGGGGACATCATGAGGCCAGAATTAGGCTGTGGCCTTTGCAGAAGTAGTAGCTATGCTACAGGTATACATGCAGCTGGCCTCTACAGATTCTCCAGCTGATGGATAACCCCTGCTGGAACATACCTGTTCGAACCAGCTGTGGCTTGAGTTTATATGAGCAGCCTGACTAATAAAGAGATACAGCTTCTGCTTCCTTCCCCAGATCCTTCCTTGTTTATACATGAGCTTACCTTATTTGATGCTATAGGCCAATAATATTTATAAATATGTCAGGCTTCTCCTAAGAACACTACAGCAGGCAATGGTCTGCTCAAGGAACACAAGCATTCTGCAGCAAAAAAAGACAGACTGGAAAACATGACTTTCTTGAAGCTGAGAGCATACATTTGATAATGCAGTTAAACAACCATTATGATTATTTAAACATTGTCTCTCTGTGCAAACTCCAAACAAAATTTGGCAAGGACTACAGCCTGGATCAAGCTTTCATCCAACCTTCTGCATGCTTTTTTTGATGTGGGTCACTACATTCAGTGTTTCCATATTCATGCTACATCTCCACAGCACAGTCAGCTTAAGTTTGGACCCAAGTATCATTTCTACCAAGACTGACAATCTGGACCCTGACTGCATAATTGCCCTGAATAACCTCATCATAAGCCTCACCACCCATACCCTCTGCTGCTGGGCCCAGAAGCGCCATTTAAGCTTAGGCCTGGGCCTTTAGTCCTTACCTGAGCTATGCTGTAGGTGACCCTGCTTCCAGTCCTGCCTCCTGGATAGACCTCAGATCTGCACTGTAGATAACTTGTCCTCAGTTCTGTCTCCAGCCCTGTCTCCCAGATGGACATTGCACCTATGTTATTGCCTTGTTTCCAGTACTGTCGCTGGCCCTGTCTCATGCTGCTCCTCACTGGATTCTCTGGATGGACCCTGGACCTGCGTGACTACTTGCCTTGTCTGTGACTGCTGATAGATGCTGTTATCAGCAACCTGCTCTGTCTGCAGTGTTCAGATGTTGCAGGACTGTGCCATGGTTGGTGAGGGCACTGCCTGTGCTGTGGTCACCCTAGGCTCCTGACTCATCCTCCTGTGTGAAGCAACCCTGCTCTTACTCTTCCCTGACCCTAGCCCTTACTTTACAGCAAAACTGCAGGCAATGAAGTCAGGCTGCCTTTTCCTCCCCTACTGTCTCAAGGTTTGTCTGGGTGTACTCTGTCCACCTGGTTTCTTTCTGCACAGTTACTGATCATACCAACAGTGGCATAGGGTTTTAATTCCATTTTTTACTGCACTAGTTCTATTGCTCTTCCATAACAAGTAAGCAAAGATGCAATCCAAAAAATCCCTGTATTTACATTTTTAAGATATCCAGACATTGACACTGCTACCAGTCTCTGACAAAGTCTGCAGTGCAGTATCAGCAAAGTCCATAAATTAGGGCCAACACAGAAGACAAAAACTAACCAAATGGAAAGACAGATACATCAACCAATTGTACTACAGATCATTCTGTGGTTTATAACCTGAACTTCTTAAGAGAATTTGGATTATCTTCAGACCTGCCTGCATTAGTGATGAGTGACTTCACTGGGAAATTATTTATATAAAGTATTGTTTTCATGTCATTGACACATACAGTGATGCCAAGGCTGGTAAACTCTAAGTACATTAGTGCATGACCCACAGTTAGAGAGAGAAATCAATTCACAGTTAGTAATCATGGGATATTCTTCTGACGCAGCATACAGACCAGTACAGCACACTCATGATGGTGGATCTAGCTTGATACGGCTCTGCTAAGCTGCCTGGACTAAATCTGAAGAGATGTCTTTTGGGAATATAAAGTATCTGAGGAACTACTGAAACATAGGAGTGGCTCTAGTTGAATTCACTACCTCCAATTTAGTTTAAATAGATCTGCTGTTTCTATACTCAATACAGATAGACATTCCTCATTCCTACACTTTCTAGGCAAAAGCCTTAGCTCTTGTAAGCCAGCACAGTGTAAATTAATTTTAGGGTGTTACGGTGATTTACTCCAACTCATAAGAGGTCCAAGACAGGTCAGAAAATAGAAAAAAAATAAGACAAATTTAAGATGCAGAAAACAGGCTTCAAAGAGTCTGGAGGCAGTGCATACAATTTAGAGAAGAATTGTCCCAGAAAATGAAAGCTTTAAGGCTAACAACTTGTCTGGCATTTTTCATAAGCACTAAGTTATCTGAAACAATCAGTAATAGCCTTGCTTTCTGAGATATGTGAGTGATACAACCCTGACTCATCTAAGCCCAGAAATGTATCGTAAGATACATTTAAGAAGGAAAGCGGAAACAGGACTCAAGACTCTCTACACCTTTAGACTCTCTAATTCTTTTTGTTTTGGGGCTGTGGATATGGGTTTAGTCATACAGTTAATTATACACAGGAACAGTGATTGCTTTAAAGCATGATGACACAAAGTTTCACTCTGAGAGGTCACCAAATCCTGTCACACATTGTCCATTTGCTTTTACTTGCTGCCCTGCTCTCTGTGCCACCTCTAAAACCAGGAAGCACATGGAACTTCCTTTCCATCTGGCTACCGAACAGGAAATGTTCAAATCTTCGACAGAGATGAACACACCAGAGATGAACACAAACCAATCTTTCACCAGGGATGAAGTTGCAGTGGAAGATGATGACAGGAACTGACACACTGTCAGACAGTATGGTTACTTCTGACTGGCAGGTCATCAAGATTGCATATGCACTCTTCCATCCTACCCAAAACTGAGCATGTTTGAAAAATCAGAATGTTGACCTCAGGCACAAATACTGGAAATGGGACTAATTAGTCTGGAAGTCTAGCTGGAGAATATCACTCACTCATATTATTCAGATACCAGCTATACCAAGACCATAAGTACTCTAGAGCATGTGCTTCCTGTCCCTTTTGTTCTATGGTATTTTTTTGATGCAAGTACATACTGCATTCTCCTTATGTAAGCATCCCTAGTTAGGGGTAAAATTTGAATTTGCTTTCTTTCTACCTCAATACAAGGGAGAGATTTCTCATCAAAGTATAAAGTAAAATGGAGCTTGTTGATGTATAAATCTGCAATATATTGAAATTCAGAATTCTATACTGTGGGTACTGCATTATGGGATACTTCTGCGTTCTAACACTAAACTGCATTATTATGAGCTTCCAGTTTTCTTGCCATTAATTCTAAGCAGATTTATAAATACAACTAAACATAATACAAATTAAGCGTAGTCTCAGAATAGTTCATAGAATATCTGAAGTTGGAAGGGATCTCTGGAGATCATCTAGTCCAACCCCCCTGCTCAAAGCAGGTCACCTAGAGCAGGTTGTCCAGGACATTGTCCAGCCAGGTTTTGAATATCTTCAAAGTTGGAGACTCCACAGCCTCTCTGGGCAACCTGCTCCAGTGCTTGACCTCACTGTAAAGAAGTTTTTTCTTACACTGAAATGTAATTTCTTGTATTTCAATTTGTGCCCATTGCATCTTGTCCATTCACTACATACCACTGAGATAATAATAATAAGTTTAAATAATACTAATATAAACATATGAAATATTAAGATTGAAAGGATAAAGAAACAAACATTGAATCAAACCAAATGGAAGACATTACAGCTAATGAAATTTATAAGACTCTTAGATTAAGACCAGAGGAGATTATTAGACCATTTCACATGATCCTATATAGCACAGGTCAAAGATTCTCATCCTTTACTGAGCTCATTAATTTATGCTGTTAAAAAGAATATCTAGTCTTGATAGCACAAAAAGCAAAAAATATTTGCATAGGGAATTAATTAGGCATTAGAAAATACTTCTGCTTGCACTACATACTTCCTCCTCTTTTGCTCTATATGGTTGGAATCAGGTCTACCTGGTTTAGGTACCTAACCTATTTATTCATGCAGCTAGTATATGCTCTCCACTGTTTCTGAAATTCCTGGACCTTGCATTGCGTATTACAAATGAGATAAAAATCTTGCATGAATATCCACCTTAGCCAGTTCTCTTTCAAGATGGTTGGAACTCTGAGTACCCTTTTGAGATTCTGCTGAAATGTCTTTAAAACTTGACTTACTTTTCCACTTCACTAACTGCTTTACCAACTGTGCTAACTTCTTTGTCATTTACAATGTCTGCCTTCTTTACACTTCTTCTAATGGGTTCTGCTTTAGTTTCAGCCTTCATGACTGTTGGTGAGATAATACATGTTTTATTTTGCCTCATTTTTCACTTTGCCCTTTAAGTAGCTGGTCTCTAGCTTTGTGAAGACCAAGGAACATATGGCTGTCCATTCTTTCCCAGTATGGATACCTACATTTCAGGTGTCTAATGAAGCAGTCTTCTTAAAGTTCATAGTTTGCTCTACAATCAGGAGAGGTAGGGGTCTTTCAAGATCTCTGGAAGAAATTCTGTTAGCCTAAGCTTAATATATAATTTAAGCTACCTGGATTCTACTATGTGTCTTCTAGGAAAGCTGTGATTATTTGGAGCCTATGCAAGATTTCTTCTGTATTTCCAGACTTCCTCATTCTGTGGCTTAATGACAACTAACATTGGTATTATGATCAATCTTTCAATCTGAAAACTTTTCCCATAACATTAAAATCAGCTACGCAGTACCATGAGTTTATTTCTTTACACATGCCTTTTAATCGCAAATTTTCATTTGCCTGATGAGATTCTTAAAAAAAAGAATTTCGTATAACAAAGTGAAAAATATAATCCCACAGAGATAACCAGCAGCAGAGAATCATCAGTCTAAGGCAAGTCACAGAATAAAAAATTGGGCTTTAGAGCAGTTTCTTTTAATTTAAAACAATGCCTTGAATCAATTTACTGACCAGGGAAGCATTGCAATGAAAGTACTGGGAACTAAATATCCTCCATTTAGCCATATCACAGCTACTTAGGCCTTTCCACGTTGCTAAATATTCCCAGCAGAGGTGACAGCCTCTAACAACAACAGGCCAATCAAGGTTTAGTGCCAATTCATTTCTTGGCATTTGGCAACAATTAAATCAGAGAGTGACTACTGGAGAGGCCAGAAGTTAAATATGACATTCAGTTATATTTTTGAATGAAGCCTTCAGAAGCTATTCTAGTTTTCAAAAATATATTTACATGTTTTCTTAAAGTCACATTAACAAATATCTGCCTGAGGTGCTGACAATCAGTAACTATTCATTTTATGTGGCTTATCACTTAGCTTGTTTTAAATCTCAGATGAATGTCTGAAATGTTTTGAGTTGTCCAGTACTAGAGAGCTGAATAATGAGAAGTGAACTCACCTACTCATATTTCAGTATCCTTTTTCTTACATAAACATAGATATTTGTCAAGGAAATGTCTAAACTCTAAACAGCATGTGAATCCAACTCTGTCTCTGTGAACATTTACAAAGAGTTGGTAAAAGACTTTAACTTCATCCAGTAGTATAGCTATTCAGAATGCACATGAATTTGGTTTTGCCATGTTTGACTACCATTAACTATGATGGCAGTTTTGTGATATGGACTCATGCCTTACTTGACAAAAGGTGTTAGATCTGATTGCATACCCTCACTAGCTCACTCCAACTATTATTTAGAAGAAATCTTACTGAGAGCTGGCGATGGAAGCCAGCAGGCATGGGTTATCAGTTTATGTATGCAAAATTTGCGATGCTGACCTAATTGGATTCTGACAAGTTGAGATGAACAATTTTCTCAATGTAGCGGTAGAAAAAGCAATTAGTTCAAAGATATTCCACCAAATGGCAAAGATAAGGATGACATCTAAAATACTTTTACCTAAATCAAATACGATGGTGGAATATTTGAGCACATTAAAGATCTCTGTTGGAAGTACCTATATTTAAAGGGTATACTCACCATCTCTTAGAAATTCAGCACTGAGCTGAGTTCATAATATCTGATATTGTACGATTTAGTCACATTTAAAGAAGCAAAGGTTTGCCCATGAAGCATAAAATGAAACTTCTCCAGCCTCTTGCTGTCAACATTTTAATATATGCGTGGGAGGCATGCATGAAAGAAACAGAGCATTAAGAAGCTTCCTGCTTTTCAGTGAAAATGCTTCTAAAAACTGCTGAATGTTAGCTATGCCTCAAATATAAATTTAAAGGTAAATGCCCAAATTCACAGCCTAATCAGGGTGCAATCATCATATGTATCAGAAGGAGAAAGTTTGAGTTTACAGATCATTTGGTCATATGAGCTGAGGAAGATGAAAGCAAGTCTTGAAGGGACTGACTCTAGGAAGAGAGGTTGCCATAAGACTGTGTGGCTTAAATGGACTATGTTTTCATGGACAGTCTTCCTAAGGAAGAATGTAAAATATAGAGGAAAATTGTTGGGCTATTTTGTTGGGGGGGGGGAAATATATATATATATATATTTATATATATTTATATTTATATTTATATTTATTTATGCTCACTATGATGTGACTTTATGCTGCTTTGCACTATAGAAATAGTTGATAGATAGCATTATTTTATATATTTTATATAATAAATATTTTCTATTAAAGAATTTAAACAAAAAAATAGAAACAGCTTATGGATAATATTTATTTACTTTATATAAAATCCACGATAGCCATTAAGATACTTTTATCAAACTGATGCTATCAGTATTGGGAAGAGTTTTGAAGCACGGTCTATGGTGAAGAAAAATACTAATTTCCTGAAAGAAGAGTGGTCATCACTACTGATAATGTTTTTGTTTAGGTAAGAATTACTTCTGTTTTCATTTACAAGACAATCTGATGGTTGATCATGAACAATTTATTATATTCTGATGATTACATGTAACATTAGGAGATTAAGAAATAGTCTTCAGGTCACTTAGCTGTCTTTTATCTACATAATGAAGTTCTAATTTTGCATGAAGTAGTCCAGAATGCTGCACAGTTATAGTGCAACTGTATTTCTGTCTCCTCACTGAAGATATTTTAGATGATGATTTTGTGATTAAAATGACACTATGCCTAAAATGTTTCCAATTTAATTAATTAGTCTATGTTACCAATAGCTCACAGCAAAATTAAGCGTTCTGGAATTGCAACTTGTTTATCTGTTACAGAAGCACCATCAAGTATTTATAACAATAAAAAGCCCAAGCCTCTTGAGTGATTTAATTAGCTACTGTCTCCTATTTGTATTTCAGTGTCTTTTATTGTAAAACCATTTTTAAACCTGCTTAAGATGAACACACAAATTATAAAGAAAAATTAATTTAGTTTATATAGGCTTGTATAAAAATAATCTTGTCTTTACTGTTCTCTTCCTCAGCCTCTACCTACCTGTTTTTCTGATGCAGCTATTGTCTATCCTGATTGTCTGAAATATTCATCAGGAAGCAGGCATCATGATGAATGAATAATACAGCAAATATTTATGAAACAAAATGTTATGTTACTATTCTACATTGATGAATTTAATGCTAACTTTAAAAGCAACCGTTCAACCTAATCTAAAAATTAAACACTGTTAGGGTATAATAAAGATATTATACAATACTTAATATGGTTGAGGATGTTACAGAAAAATGTTGAGCTAAATTACTAATTGTAGCTCTAGCTGAAGCACTACTGAAAGATATAACTAAGATTAAGTATTTCCATTTAAAATTCTTACTGTCAATCATTCACAACTTTTTGAAACTTTCAGTTCTTGAGCTGAAATTATCCATACATGATTTTTACTTGTAGGACAAGTTGAAATTTTTGAAAGTTTGAGAGCAAATAGTTCATTTTGTTTTCTACACACAGACAAGCAGCTAGTCACACATAAAGTAATTTTTGTTGATTTTAAGAATAAAAGCCCTGTGGCAGAAGACTGAAAAATTAAGCTTGGCATACAGATATACCTGTAAATATTCAAGAGAAGACTTTTTCTGTTTCATTTAACTGTGATTTTTTGAAACTTGATGTGAGGCTTCATGACAAATATTAAATAGTGATACTTCTAACAGATTTGGGACACTATTTCTGAATAAAAAGACAGTGTTCACTGTGCACATTATGTACATATCCTCATGTGAAGAATAAATTAGCCATGTGGTCAAAGGATATTAATAATTTCTAGTAAATGATGTAGGGTTCATCACAAGCTTCAGTTCAGACACACAAATTACTTTCTGTTTTACAGAAATCAAAGTTCATTAAAATGAGATACTGTCTCATTGAAGTGTCCTTCCCTGAGTCTCGGCAAATGTTCTGGATTTCACTTCATGCAGCATTTAGGTCCTATAGGAAGAGATCCCTGCTTTGTACTGTCAGTTATTTACTGATAAGGAACCACAATAATAAAAAATATAATCCTGGATATGCCATAATATTTCTGCTCTTAGGCACTGATAAATACTATGAAATCCCTAGTTACATGATCACATTTCTATTTCTACACAATATTCTTCAGTCCAGAGAAACACACAACAAAGCTTCTTTCCAGGGGTGTCTGACTGCGGACTGTAGAACCTGTCAGCATACAATGAAATGGACAACACTCCACATCTATGTAAGGGTACTGGCAAACAAAACTTCACCCAAATAGGAGGGCTGCAAAGCTACATCATATATCGTAAATGATATTGAACAAAACAACGAGTGCTAAGGAGCTTCCTATAAACCCCTGTATCTACCCTGGTATATCTGAATCTGCTTAAGATTTTGGAAATTTATATGATATCATACTAGCTGTTGTGGAAATTTTAACTTCTGCAGTTTGTGTCTGGGATATTAACCATGGCTTCATAGAGTTCTTTCAGGACATTTTTTTGTGTGTTTAGTTGTGCACAAAAATAGGCAAGATGCTGAAAAGCTTACAGATTGCTTCATAAAACAGCTTCCCTTCTTCTGCTCTTGCCACACAAGCACAATGCTTAAGGCAACATGAAACAGTAAGGCTGCAAAAGACTCTTTTTCATCAAGTGGATTAGCAATTGGGTCCAAGCAATAAGCATGAGGATGTGTCTGAATAAAAAAAAGATGGATTGTTTCTTACAGACATGGTGCAGACCCGAACAGGGACCCGAAGGTTTCAGAACTACTACTTTAGTGTCCAACTACTATTTATAGAGATTGCTGGTTTCTTTTTATATTGACATTTGGCAGTGTAAAAAAAAACAAGCCAAACAACCAGAAATAATTAAACTAGAACATGACATAAATTTGTTTAATACATTTCACTCATATTCAGTCTGAACTTGCCAATGGAAAAGTTCGCATGAGTTACTTATCCATTCTGCATAAGGTCACTAAATTAAAACCATTTTCTTACTTCACGTTTTGTCATTTCACTCTGAAGGTAAAGCCTCAGCCTTAAACAACTTTCAGATCAGATCAAAGCCCAAGCCTCAATATTACTGATCTTTTTACATTCATCTATGAATTCTACCCCTAAAGCATATGATTTCTGTGCCACTTACACAGCCAATCTACAAGGAATGGAAGTATGGAAGTCTGTAGTTACAGATTATAATTTCCCAGAAGACTAAGAAGCTGTATGTAAAGCTCCTAACTGCAGCTAGCAACTAACTCAGGAAGATATTCAACCAACTAACTTTTCAGAGCTTAGACCCTCAGAAATATCTTCAGAATTTTTGTGACATAAAGGTCATTTACTCATATTTACTCATATTGATCAACAGTGGAGACAAAATCATACATTTCCATAGATAGCAATAGGCCCAGTTCTTTCTCAAATGTTCCATTTATATATTATATAATGAACCTACAGCTTGATATGAAGGTATAAAATAATGATTTTCATTTAAGTGTTTTTCTCAATAAACAGGACATCTTTCAAGTCATCTTTGAAATTCCTTATAACGACTTTTTCTAGACATTGTACAAGTTATCTAACAACAGCTGTTATTAAAATAAAAAAAAAATACTTCTCTAATGTCCTAATGACATCTATGGGAGGCCAGTTTACAGGGATAAAGATTTATTTAACAGGCACCTAATTTAACACAATTTAACTAGTTCCTGTGATCCATACTAAGTATGATTGTCAGAATGAAGCAGTCCATTCAGCCTTTCTTTATTTCAAAGTTATTTTGAGAGTAGTAATAACTTTCTCGTTATTTTTGAAGGTGTCTTATTTACTAATGATATTCTTTTTCTAAGCAGTAAACAATAAACATATGTCAGTCTGAGAGGCTTTCTGGTCTGACGTCCTGAAACCTTGAAGTAAACTCCCTGGGGAAGTCAAGGTGACCCTTCAAGGTAGTATATTTGAGTATCAGGCATAATCTTTCTGCAGGCCAAATTAAGATATTTATGTAAAAACACACCTGTTTTGATAACAGAAGCCATGTAGTTTGTCAGACCACAACATCTAGCAGCAGGCTTGAGATGTTTGATCCTGTTGCTTTCAGCCCTACCACCCTAGGAAAAAAAAAGAAAACAAATATAAAAGAACGGAACTCACCATCAGCAAAACAAACAAACACCTTTCACAAAGCAAGGCTGTTAACAGAGCTGCCAAACTGCATAGATGTAAAACCTTCCATTTTTGCACTGGAAACAGAGGTAAAAATATTCTCCTTACTATCCTGGTAAAAGATGAAAAGCTTTTGAGTTTGGGGAGGAATTTGGCAGAGGGGGGATCTGTTTGTTTTCTAAAACCAGTTTAACCAATTCTTGGCTGTAAGAATATGCAAGTCTCCTGGAGACTGATTCTCCCCCAAAGTATTCTTGAGTCAACAAACCACTGAAACACCTGCTAAAGTGTTTCTCCTATTCAAAACAGCATATGCTTAAGTGCTATCCAGAGAAAGAGCTTACTAAACTGAAGCCCCAAATAACTACGACTGGCTGTAGTTTCTTATGTGAAGTTGACATATGTATATGGACTGCAGTGACATTCCAGACAGATAAAACAAAATGCTTATACATGGTACTAATTTAATGCTGCCATATCAAAATTGTCAGCACCCAAAGGCTTTGTGTATTCACAATAGCATTCTTGTCTCTTTCAATACACTATGGCCAAAATGAAATATTAACATTACAACTTACTAGATGTTTTGTTACTTTAGATACCAAAATGTCCTTTAACATTGTCTCCTGGTTATTATATTTAAACCATTTGAAACATGTGCTTAGTTCATGATCTAACAGTATATGCTCCAAAAGTCCTCTTACAGGATTAAAATATCCTGGCAGCACCTATTGAAGTTTTGTTAATAAAGAGCAATTTACCTCTAGCAATTATTCCTGGCCCTCCCATACACACACTTACCCTTCAAGGTCAAGTATTCCTCATCAACCTCTCGAAACACACACACACAAATAAGTTAGAGAACTGTAATTGTAATTGTAATTGAAATATTTGCTTTGAAAGTATGAGTAAAAAAATGTAAAAAGTGAAGAATCAGAAGGCTTTTTGCTTTTTTAATAAGAGGCAATTTGCCTGAAAAGATTGAGAAATGCTGCATTAAACATCCCATGCTACAGTTAAAACATGGACTCCCATTTCTTTCACTAGGGTTCTGTGATCCTTGTAACTAAGACGTGGAAAGAACAGAGATAAATGCATTTCATGAGATCAAGATTATGTAAGATTGCAAGCCAAAGAAGACAAATATTTGTTTGTTTCTTCCTTGAGATTTTTGGTTATCTGAAAGGGTCGACTTTTTTAAAGTCAATAATGGCCACAAACTAAAGTTATAAGAAAAACTGATACTATAGCAGGAAAGCTGCTCTTCAAACTAATAATTCATTCATTAGCTATAACTTTATAAAAGCTATAGCCTATAAGTTTTATATATAATTATATGATTATTGCCTCAGTAAATTAAAAGCCCTCAACTAGCAATTTGCAATAAAGAGAATGGACAGCTTTCACTGAACTCTTTCACTTTGAATTGTTCAAGTTTGAGAAGTCCAATGGAACTAATGAGCTAGAAAAGTGACAAAGGCCACAGGAGATCCTGCAAAAAGCATGACACAAGAACCTGGTGTTACACAACCTTTACTACTATGCAGTATCGGAGTAGAGCTTCTGAAACAGAAATACACGTTAGAAAATGCTGTTTAGCTTTTTAAAAATACCTGCCATATATGTCTTTCATATTTTTTATTCTTATTTTGTTTATTCTAATAGCTATTCTTTAGTATAAAGCTATGCATGTGGGACATTAATAAGATAATATTCCAGAGAGCTGTGAAAGCTGCATAATGCCATAATGCTCAAATACAGCAGCAATTGTAGTAGGTTTTTCACAAGTAGAAGAAGGTAAATTCATTCAAGAGTGCATATTATTCTGGTGTTAGTTTTCAGAGGTGTGACTAGAATTAGTACCCCTGTGTCAGAGGACACCCAAGAAATAAAGGAAGACATGATTTTGCCCTACTAAATAACAAGTATGCTGTGGCAACTATTTGCTATAGACTGAAGATGCCCCTACAGAGACTCAGAAAAAGTGTAAATGATAAGATGCTGTCAATCACTCCAAAGATTTCTAGGCTGTGTGACAAACTATATAAATGATTCAGAGGATAAAATGTCCTAAGGATGTATGTTTTCAGTTTAAAGAATTATCATTTCACTGGAAAAAGGATGAAAATGTTTTAGTCACTTTCTTTCAAGGAAAAGTGTCATGAGAGGTTTCTTTTTAAGTTATAAAGGAAAATGTCAAACAAATATCTCACAAAAACCCCTTCAAGAATGATCTAACTGGTCCAGTAGTTACTCGTTTCTTCAAAAAACATGTACAGCAAAACAGTACTCACATATACGTCCTGATGACTGTTAAAATGAATTATTCTATGCTAAAAAGCTATTCATACTGTTATTTCTTCTATAATCATATAACAGTATTAGAAATTGCTTAAATGTCTCAACAAATTAAAACATTCTCTAGTCCCAGTTGCAGAAGCAAATTGACAAAAAGAGGTCATAGATAATGAAAGATGCTTTACAATGTTTCAGGTCTATATATTCTCCTCCCAGTTCTAAGGAAAACAACCCTGCTTTTTCTCCTCAGCTCCTAGCATACAAGAAAAAGTAAGTACCAAGGAAGAAAATTTCATATCAGAGTAATTGTGTCTGATATGTCTGATTATTTTTTCCTTCTAGAATATAAAAAATATATCACCCATAGAACAAAACTGCAAAAAAAAAAAATTCATGAGATCCTAACATCCCATCTAAAGAGTTGAGACACTCAGATGTCATTTCAGAAAACTGATCAGCCATCTTGCTCTTGGACACCTGTACATGATAATACAGTTCAGTCTATTATTAACCTATAAATCCCTTTAATCAGCTTCCCTGATAAACACCACACCAGGAGGATTTTGCTGAAAAGCACAGAGTGACCTTAAAACAGAAGTGCATCAGCAGCTGACTAGATTAATCAACAGCTAACCAGCCCAACACCTGTTAGATTTTTGGGATCCACTGGCTACATATGTGTTTATCTTAACCCTGCTTTTTTTCCTGTTAGTTTCCAGGGATGACATCACACAGTGCTTAGGACAATTTTTCCAGCAGGGAGGGTGTTTGATGGCATAGATACTCTGAAATAAAGCAAAGGAACAATCACTGACACTGCCAGATGAAATGCTTGGCTAGTCTTCAGCATATCTGTCATATGAGGGGTTTTTCCACACCAGTAGTAAAATAAATGTGGATAGCATAAACTATAGACGTGAAATCCACATGGAATATAAATGAAATCCAGCTTTTAAAAGGAAACACTCTGTAGCTCACAAACTAGTGCTCTAAAACAGCAGAAATCAAATTACAAGGACTGACTAATCATTGTTAATGCTTAAAGTTTCCTGTAGAAGACTAGACACTCTCACCCTTAATTTTTTTAATTTAAATTGTTATTTAAAGTATTATTTACTATCACCCTATCATCCAGTAACCACAGTCTTACAATTCAAAGCTTAAAAATGATTGCTCAGTCCAAAGCAGTTTTGGTCAAAGTCATAAGCAACCTGAAGGGAGGTGCTGGATGTAAGTCAGGTTAAAAATTAGCATAACAGTGGAATTTGTATGTTATACAAGGTTGGCCCAGTGCTAAAGCAATTGCAAAAGGATTGAAAGTGTATCTCTGTCATGTGATGGAGTCCTATCAAAGCTGGTGCTAACTCGATCTAATTCATTCACATGACATACAACCAGGCACAGCTAAGGTCCTCAAACAATCTGGTAGTGGTAAAGTAAATTCCTGAAAGAGTACAGCCATGCGTAAGCAGAGAGATCTCTGTGCTATGCTCCACTGTGCTGTGTAGGCACACTCCTTAAACTTGACAAGCCCTCGGAATTAAAATGTCTTTCTTCTGTTCTTCATATTCAGTGGGGATGAAATTTAATTGCTCCTAAGTCAATGCAATATTCATCTTTAGAATTATCTATTAGCGGCCACTGCCACATAGATTATTTACCACCCATTTACAAAACAAAATTTAGTCAATACCAATCTGCTCTTTTATAATAAAAGAATCTCTGAATCCAACACCACAAAATCAGAAATAAGTTTTGCAGGTAGTCCTAGACTTGAATAGATCAAAGCTCTGTCAGATGCATCAGCACATGACAGTGATAAGTAAACTGCTGAAGACTGCAAATTTACATAGTCCTTCTGTTAAATGAGAATACATTTAAGTACTTCCATTTTTCAAAATTACTATCTTAGTTATACTGTAAGGGAAAGGATGATCTCTGAAGTTGACAGAACCTAACACATTTAAACTTTTTTGGGCAACAATGTTTGAAATATAAGCATACCAGAAATGCTGGAGGTTAATGCTGACAGGGACAAAAGTATAAAATCATAAATACTTACTTAAAGGAAAATTTTGCCTTCAAAAGTGAAAGCATAATCATTACGTGAACCTATTCCTAAATTTTAGTAATCTATTATTTACTACAGAAGGTATGAAGTTATATACTGTCATTGTATGCAGCTGCTACTCACAAAACAAAACACATTTTTTGTATGACTTAGCAAGCCAACCATCACATCCTATACCAATAAAATTTCTGTTTCATCTTCAGATGCAATACAAACCTCAATGTTGCAATAACATTGCAGATCATAGAAAGCCTGTATCTAAAGAGATGGATGGCAACTTCTTGCTTATGAACAGACTACAAAAAAAAACAATAAAAGCTACTAAATAAATACCATTCTTAATCACTAGTTGCAGCTGGGTTACTTGAAAGCAGGAGAAATTCCAAGATGACCTCTCAGTTACAAATAATGTCACGGGAGTAGATAATACCTCCATTGTATCTCTGAATACTTCCCATAGCTTGCAAACAGCGCTGCTTTCCCCTCAGGGAGAAAGCTAGAGAGTCATTTTATTACACTCTAGGAAATGCAAGAATATAAATAAATGTGAAGTTGGCTTACTGGAATCAGTGATTCTTCCTTATTCTAGGGTGGACCTTGGTTCTACAAATGATATAAAGGGAATAAATGTAAGTGAAGCTTACAAGCTTTAAAGTCTTGCTGTTTCCCCAGCTCCTCTGTTATCACCATGTAAACTCAGATTTACTGTGTCTGTTCAGAGTGATGATATAGCACTGTTAACAGTGTTTATGCTGGCTGTGTAGCTCATACCATTGGTAAGTTGACTAAAGATATTCTGAGGTACTTATTGATCTGAAAGTATTTTTGGCTGAATTTGGACCACATCTTCTCAGGTGTTACACTGGACTGGGAACTTCAGTGTTAGAAAGACACATTATCCATTCTAATTATTTTATTACACTTCATATGCATCACTAAACTTAGTGTTAATGAAGCTACTTTAATCAGTTCTGAAATGATCAGTTTTCAGATTTAAAGCTTCAAAAAGACCAGACTTGCTTCTAGTTGCCACAGATTTTAGTATTTCTTTGTAAATCTCATTTTCTCTTGGGCTTTTGAGCCTTACTTTTAGAGCATCACTGCTGGTCTTCAACCACATCGCACTCCTGACGTTTTCAACCATGTTTCATTTGCTGAAGACAACAATAAAATGGATCACTAGCTACCAATTACCTGCTACAAAACTGCTCTTTCAGACTGACACCTTGTGGAAAAGCAGGTGTACTTGGAAGAAAACAAAATATATGGACAATCGTGAAACTGTACAAGCTTGTTACATTAGACACCTGCAGCACACATACGTAAAGATGCTTTCTCCGACACACTGTGCTCATGGGATACTGACTTTTATTATACTAATGGAAATTGAAATAATATAGGGAAGAGGGAGTGCTGTAGCTGGTACTTATCACTTCAGCTACTTATTACTTCCATCACACGGTCATAGTGTTAAGAGATACGGCTGTCAATTCCAGCTAATGTAAATGTTTAAATAACCAGTCAGTTCTTTCTTCAACTCCAGATGCCCCATAGTCTCTACAATAGGAACATACAACATATATATATTTTTAGAGATCCTAAAAATGAAAATAACTGAACTAGGTTAAAACTTGATCTGTATAAGTTAATACATGCTAAGCTAATACATGGCATTATATACTAACCAGAAGTCTTCATTACAAAATGTTGAAGTTACTAAATACAATCAGAGCATTTATTTGTAAAACCATTTATAGAAAACAATGAATTGAAAAAGTAAAGTCAAAATCATTTTCACATTTCCATAGAAACTAGTCATTAAAATGTTGTTTTGGTGCTTAAGGACTACACTGATGAGAGCTAAGGAGAGAGTTACCCCACCTCTAAAAAATCCTGTGCTAATTAATTCTTTACACATAAAAAGCTATTTTATATTGTATGATTTACAGTGTTATTAGAAAAGAGATTGTGTTCAGCCTAGTTTTGCACTAGCATGGGTTTAGATACTAAAAGCAATTAGCAAAAAGCACTGGGACTCACCGGCTAACACAAAGGTTTAGTGCTTCAGAGATTAAGATTCCGTTTTTTTCTCTTTCATTGACTCCTTTTGAGATGCTGAAACTAAATTAATAACCTTTCAAACTTTCCATGCAGCTACATTTCTTGAAAACTTACATGCTGATTATATGTAAAAATATAACAATTATATATATATATGTAAAAATATAACAATTAAACAGACTCTTTGTTCTTATTTTCTTACTTTTAAGTTCAAATTTTGATTCTCTTAATTTTAATGTACTCTTCTGTTGGCATTGACTTTAATGGGACTTTAACTGGAGAATTTTTATCATATTATGCACTGTAGGCTTTCAAAATACATAAAAGTCCTTTTGAAGCTGACAGCTTACCAAAGCATATTTATCTGCAGTGGTAGAAACCTATATTTTTGAGATGTAAGATCAAGGACTACTCATTGTCCTTGTATTTGTTTGACTTATCATTACAGAGACATTACTTTTCTCTACAGCCATTCTTACTCCAGAATAATTACAGTTTAAATCCTATTACAGGGGTGAATAAACTAAATCTTTTTGTAAAGATGAGTTTTAAGCCAGCAATTTATCTATTCAATATTCAAAATTTTGGGAAGGCCTTATGAAGAAGGTGATTTTCAAGGAGAAGGAGAACAGAAGTTTTAAAAATTTAAACCATCTGAAAACGGTTCAAGACCCAACTTTCTATCAGTTAAGGAATTAAAGGGAAAAAAATGGGTCTGGTACATGTTCATTGCTGATTTTCTTTATCTTCTTTCCCTATTAGTATAACCCTTGAACCAATTCATATGATTTTCCAGGTATAGCAGTATTCAACCTGAAGCCTATAGGTGCTAAGCAAAATTTGGACCTGTTGCTCAAAACTAGCAATATTTTGCAAGAATGTAGTCTTTAGCCTTGCAGTAAATTCTGGATTTAAAAGTAAATAACCTTTCCAAACTATAATTACGGGATTAGTAAACAAAGATTTAATGGAAGTAAAAGACACTCTAAGAAAAATATGCCAAATATTTTCATTAACTGATCTATTCTGTGAACAATAAACAAAATGTATCCAAATCTACAATTGTAAAATTTGGCACGTCTCCTTTTTCAAAGCAAGTATGCTTTACACAGTGGGAGACAGATGGTTCCATGTTTTGTATAATTTAGTTTGCTAGTTTAGATCTCAGTTTGTTATCCAGATGTTTGATGTTGTAATTGTGCTATATTCAATTATTGATCACTAACGAAAAGGAAATTAGAAACAGCATATTTTAACAATTAGGTTTGAAGATGATAATGTGTTTCTGACTTTGCAGGTGACTACACTGAGACAGATAAAAGTAGTTAGAAATACATTCTGCTTTGCACAGTATAAATTGTGCATGTTCTTATAAAAATGTATTAAATCAAATCACAGTAGAAAAAAACCCAAAATCTTGTACAATTAAACAGAAGAGGGTTCTATCTCCCAAGATTTATTGATTAGATTCTTTTATAATATTTTTCACTAGTAATCTGCTAAAGGATCAAAGTAATCTATTTTCTAATAACGTAGCCTACAACAAACCGTCCAGGACTTGAGACGATGAAAAACCAAGGAATCATAGCTCATGATTAAGTTTGCTGGTCATGACAAATACTTTTTAGGAGGATGGGAGAACTGATACTATCCAAGCCTCTTTTCCCATCCTCAGTCATTCATCTTTCAAAGATTTCCCACTGTCATCTTCCCACTGTCTTTCTGAAGTGCTTTTTTGCAAGAGGATTAAGAAGTGTATTTAGCATCCATGCTCAAATTCACCTAGGAACCCAACCTCAGATTCTCCATAACAAATAAGTCAACATCTTGGAATCACTTCTAGAAAACTTTTCAAAAGTTCATTATGTAAGTTATCATCTACTTCACATTACTCTAACCCTGTGATGTAAATAGGTCATGCCCAACATTTCCTTCATGATATGGCTGTGCAAGAAGGGACTTATACTATCATGTACCGTAAAGGTTTCTGCTAGCTGAAGCCATCAGAAGACTAACTTGTATACCATATTTATAGCGATTCTAATGATGTGTGTATTAAGTAGCAGTGGCACTTAACATGTGATTTAGAAGAATTTCCTTTTCCACTGGCAGTGGTTTTTTTTCCAAGCTGGCTCCAATTATCTCAAGGAGCTGGGCTCAACATATTAACATACCACTCACACACTTAGGACAGACTCAGGATGGTAAAGGTATTCTGCCTAGAGACCGGCAACTTTAGCAGAGATGTGTAGATACCAGTTCAGGTAACTCAGAGAAGTCAAGATCATATGAAACATAGATTCAATGTCATTCTCTTTTTTTATCCTGTTTTCTCCTATTTGTTGCACTGTAAGAGAGCTACAGTGCTCACTACATTACTACTCCAATCTTTCAAACTACATTTTTAACATTCGCTTATATGGTTCCATTCAGACTCACAGTCACAAAATTCTGTGGACCATCACAGTTTTAGGTTTTGCAAACATCATCTTACAGACTAATGTGAAACATTCTTGACATAACCATTACAGCTGGAACTGAATTTTGATAAGAAATAAAGGTAACCTGAGAACAAAGGCAGTTGCAACTAATGACAATGGGAAACTAAAAAATGTCCTTTTTTATAGCTAATAGTTACAAGGTACTACTTAAGTTTTATTTAAATTTATTATCAGAAGTTACATAGACAGAATATACAACCAGTAATTGCATACAGTGTGTCAAATTCTGCTATGTTACATAAATGTTACATCCATTGATTGCAAAATCCCACTGGCGATAATTCAAGATTTAATCCTCTGAATCAAATAATTTTTCATAAATATTTTGAAAATCTTTCAGTATCAATAGTGGTACTGTTGTTGCCATGTTACATCTTCCAGAAAGAAATCTTGAGAACCTGATTTTGCTTTGAAAAACTGGGGATGGAAAGAAAGCAGAGTAGAAAGGTGAAACCTACCTTTTCACAGTCAGCAATAGCAAATATAATTTAGCTCATACTTAATTAGTTGGCAAGTATATTTTTAAACATTACAGTGAACTTGTTCAACCTGGGGATTCTCTTCATAGCATTGAAGTGGAAAAACTCATTTTTATGTTTTGAACCCTGGTATTTTCTTAAGGAAACATTTTTCTGATGGCCAGAATTCTTTATATTGTTTCATTATTCCAGATAGACCTGTTCCCACTGTTCAAAAAACTCATCAACATCTGGTAAAGTTATTTTGCTATTCTTGTGGAAACAGGCCAAGATGTGCAGTAACAGCTAGTAATTCTGTAGTAATGAAGTAACCATTTCCTGGAATATTAAGAGTTTAAAAATATTTTAAAATAAATATCTAAAATCAATATTGCAATGTAAAAAACAGAGTTCATTGGCTTATTCCTTTAAAAGACAAGATAACAAATGTTGTGTATTGATGGAAGTATTATTATGCATTGTATTATTATCTAGTAGTTAGAGTCATACTATCCACTTTTCCTTGTTTTGTCTCCTGCTTAGTCAGTATGGCTACATCTAAATTGCACCTCAAGTCTGGGCCTGTGTTCATGTAGAGGCTTGCCTTGTGCACTTTATAGTATGATATACTGAGCAAATCTGGGGTAATTTCAGGGAATACCCCCAAAGGAGGGAAATCAGGCCTATGAGGATACATGAAGGGGTATCATAGACATTTAATTTGAGGTGTGGATTGGGTAGTCATGCTGTGCCTTGCCCACCGCCTCTGTGCATTTCAGCTGCTTTGCAGAGGTGTCGTTATCCCAGGATCCCTCCTTGAACGGCCACAAGACCATCTGCTGCAAGGAGCAGATGGAAATTTTGGGCAACCTGAAGTAAGGCTGCTTCTAGGGTTATATGCATACCTGCAGCTGAACAGGGTCAGTGTGAGCCCACATGCTTGCTGATCACAGTAACAGCAGCACAGACATAGTTTATATTAGCATGTAGAAAAGAGATTATAAATAGTTGGAAGATAAATATAAGCTGAGAAAATGGGAAAATCTTTTTAACACTCAATCATTATGGTCAACCAAAAGCTAATGAGAGAGAAGGGAAGAAAAAGCAGATATCCTATACCCCTGCCCCATGCTAGATGTCCTCTGCTCCTCTTTGGGTTTTTTTTTTCATCTTCTTGTGGATGGATTTGTTGATTCAGAGATGTCTTCCACACTAACGCAGATCAAGCTGAGGCTAACAGACTACACTGAAGTATTTTGTTTGAACTCTAGACCTTACTCTAGCACATCTTCCCTTTATTGTATTACTGTCTCCTCTCTTGCAAAAAAAGAGAATGAAAATGTATACTAACTGTTTTAATTGGCTTAATATACATGGAACAAGTCTCATGATGACTTTGACAACTGATGTATTTTTGATAACTACCTGGCAGTCATTTATTAATGTTTAGGTCAACATTTATCCACATTTTATTCCAGGAAATCCTTCTATTCAATCACAGTCTCCAGAGGTGGATGAGCTCAGTGTGGGTATAGCCTGCTGATCTTACCAAGGTTTTGCTTATACTGCAAATTGATAATCTTGGAGAAAACTCTTCTAAGAATACTAAAAATACCACTTATCCTGTGTTTTTAGCTTCACCAGTGATCTCACTTTCTTGACTCYGTCTCTGCATTGGTCTTTTTCTCTCTTATTCTCTCCTTCCTATATATACACATAAATGCACAAACACCACTACCCACACTTGGAGCACTGCCTCATCTGGTCTTCCCTAACTTCTGTCTTCAGCATACCCACACTCCTATATTTTACTCTGGGAAATGTATTTGAGCTTACTTTGCCCATGCTCTAAAATTAGTACCTACTTAGCACTTTTTCCAATGAAGGCCAGTCTCTCTCTCTCCAGGTATCTACACAGAGGAGGGGTAAAGAGCTCACAGGACATAAAAAGCAAGCCCTTGCTCTTTGTGGAGATTTTAAGAATAGCTGATGCAGTCTAGACAGATACTGCAATATTTCCCGCTAGCCCTACCTCCAGACGGAAGAATAGTGGGGGATCATTTCAGGGGATTGTTGTGAGATTTTTTCTCATAAAATTCATGGCAAGGAACACTAGAAATGATGGAATACTCTCTCTCTCTATATGCTAATATGTATACACACATACTTTCTCTAGGCTAGAACTTTTGATTAGGGGTGAGAAAACCTGAAGAAAAAATAAGATTTGTACAAGATTTGTCTTCACCATGAACTTAAAATGGACAGTGTTTTACTAATTCCATTCAAAAAAAGTGAAGTTGCATTGTTTAGTTAGTTGTTTTCTCCTCATCCACCTGCACTGACAGTTCTAGCCAGGAATAGAAAGTAAAAGTCATTAAATAGGACCAGAAAGGACAAAACAAAATGGGAAGTTTGCATTTTCCCAGAGCTTATGGCATATTTTTTGTCTTTCCCACTTCAGGAAAACACTGCTTTACAAACATTTACCACAGGACTAGTGGGAACACGGAGTATAGGGGAGTTACACTTGTTATTTAGAAGACAGACACCTTTTTAGAATTGTGTCTTGCAGTGGGAAGAAAACCGGCTCAAGGACAAGTTTCCATTGCAGACAGTATAAACTATCAGATGTTTCTGTATTGAGTAAGTATGGTTCTGCTGACACAATAAAACAAAAAAATAAATTATCTAACCTCATACCGTATTTTGCACTGGCTAAAAATCTCTTTTCAGGTTCATGCCTGCATAACTTTTAGAGCTGGTTGAAAATGTTGGTGTCTTTGTTGAAGTTTTTAGTCAGAAATATAAAACATCCTTTTTGTTGCTGGATAGTTGCCAGATGTGAAAATTTTAAGCCTGCAAAAATGTTTCATGTAGTAATGTTTTGAGAGGAATTATGAATAAACCAACAAGAATCATACTTAAATGAGGGCAAGCAAAGAATATTTTCCCCAAAGACAACTATTTAGAACTTTCATTTCCATGGAAAAACTTTGAATAAAGCAATGGGAACCTAAGAGTTTAGTAAAAAGAATTCAGGTTGCATGAAGTGGTTAATACAGGTTGCCATTGCTTTTGTCCTGCTACTTGCATCCTCTTTCTATATCCTAATTGAGACACTTCACTAAAATGGGTTATATTAATTAAATTATTTAAAGTGGCAACAAACGTCTTTCCTCAAGACATACAGGATCTGCAAACAATATAGGAGTTTTTTGGTCTAGAAAACACTTATTTTTCTGCACGTGCTGAGTGAAGATAAAGCCACCCAAGTATCATTCAGTTTTAAATAGGTTTTTCTGTAATAGAACTTCATATTCATTCTATCAACATGCAGTGTAAAGGAGACACCAAATGCAGGGTTATTGAAGTTAGAGCCAAAAGTCTGCAGATGATTATTAGGTAATCAGCAATGTATGATCTGCTTCAGAATGGCTAGATTCACATAATGAAGCTGACTGAGAAGTCTAAATCTAACTGTATTCCATCAGAGTTCTCTGTGTTCCTCTGACGAGAGGATGAGAATTGTCCAAGTCTCTGCAGAACTGTACAATTCAGTACCTGGATCAATTTCTGCTTTTTTTTTCCTTCTGCTAAAATATGTGATGAGTCCAGTCTGGGGTCCTTACAAATTGTTGTAGCAGAAATGCTTTCTATTCAAAGAAGGGAGCTGGTGAAGAGATCTTGCCCATGTTCTACATTATATCCTATAGTGTAGAATGCTCACTGTATCACCTTCTGCTCAAGACCACCCTAACCACCACCTGAGACCGCTTTTGTATTTTACTAAATAATTCTGCCATGTGAAACAAAAGAGTGATGCTCACAACAGGGATTCAAGTCCAACAGTTTTCGCTCTCAGAGAAGTGCATTATGTTGTAAGTTAAAAAAATTCCTGCTCCCTCAAAGATGTTCTTCCTGACCCAATGAATCTTGAAATTTTACAGCACAGTTTCAATACACACAATGAAAAATGTTCTCTCTCCTTGAATATTTTCTAGTCTCTGGTTAAAACTCTATCGCAGGCAGTGAAAGTTGTGGGTCTGAAATTCCACAAGCTGGAAAATCCCTGAACCAAAATCTTGTCCATCCTGAATAAGTGCTCTAAGCAGTAGCCTATAATACAAAAGGTGGGCACCATCGCCTTTGTCTCTGTTTCTTAAAAGAATGGGCTCTGCTCAGTTTTTTGAAAGCAAGAGCTTAGAACAGTGCTCTGGATTTTGCATCTCAGCAGAACAAAAGGACCCTTTCTAAAGCACAGAGCAGATTATCTCTGGATTTCAGAAAGGGGGAACATTCAAGATATGTGTCTATCCTCAGCAGTTCCTATTCTAGCATTCCTACCATTTTGTCAGTTTTTGGCAGCTGCCTGTTGATTTCAGGCAGTTGCATTCTCTAAGTACTGGAAGTTTTGAATCTCATTTTGAGGCACTTCATTCTCAGAAACACCGCAGAAGGAACCATGATCTTAATTCAGTGTCTGTGAATTCACCAAGAGAAATGGACAGAAGAAAGGATGCCTCTAGCCCTGGGCTTATTAAAGATTCTATATCCATTGAAGATTGTTTAAAACAAGGGTGAGGCTGCCTCAAGATAGTGAAGGATCTTACAGTTTTCTAGACTCACTAAATGTATCTATCTCATTTAATTAGCTTCTTTGAGCCAAAAAAGTTTTACTATTGAGACAAGCAGGAGTAGCTTTGCTAAGTATGACAAACTTCCTTTTGCTGTCTGTCAACTGAACTGTGATTAGGAAGTACAGGATCTGCTTCATCCAGATATGAGTGTCTTTCCAGTAACAACGGTAACCTCAAAGTGAAAAAAATCCAAGCCTGCAAAACTAGTGAAAACTATTAGGAATTGGAAGACACGTCCGTATCCCTTAGGTTATCTTTGGGAAAAGAGCTTGAGCGGACTTTCTAAAATTTCTCAAATTACCCGCAGCATGTAACAGTTTGATTCTGTTACTGATTTATTCACAGGAAATGGCTTTACAGCATAGCAACACAACACAGACACGATACTTTGGTATTGTGTTCTGGGCACTCACGCTAGGTTTTCCTCTAATATACCAAAAGAGGAATATTTTAAACAAAACATTTCAGAAGACTTCTAGATGTCTCAACATCCGGAATGATAAACTGTCTTGCTACCTTTGCATAATCTGCAACTCCCCAGTAAAGCCACAAGAAAAACCTCACTTACGCACATATTCACCACAGCAAATCATGTGATCAGCAAGGTGGAAATAACAGCCTAAGCCTTATGCAGCTGGAATATACTTGAAATGTAAAGACCCAAAAGATCTTACTCCTCAAGATTATAAATTTATATTTTATTATATTGTATTATGTTACATATAAAGCATACATACAAAACTCCATTAAAATATAAAAGTATACAAAAAGAGATCACCACCTATTTTTCTGTGAATTTCTGAAATTGTTAAAGTGTAAAATTTGTATGTATATGTACTAGAAGGACATAAACACACAATTAATCATGTTAAGTGTTATTATAATCCTCTAGTCCAAACGAAATCTTCAGTGCAGGTTATAACTTTTCTACCTTGTAACTGCATCTGAAGTTGAGCTTTGATCTTTTGGCTTTAAAATCTACACATATTTCACTGTATAGCCACAATTGCCAATTTTATAAAAGAAGTCAGTAGATAGCCTTCAAGAAAACCAGTAAGACCCTATTTTAAGTTACTGCATATCTCATTAAGAGGTATTTTTAGACAAGTATTTTTGGTCCTATAAAGAGGTGCTGCATTATGATTAGTTTGTTGAGTACCACTGTATAATACTGTCTTTACAGTGTAAAATAATTATGTCAGAGCTTTATAGCAGAGCRATTTAGAAAAAGCATGGGCTTAACTTCAAAAAAATAGTATGTTAGTCTTTAATTCTGAACAAAAACACACCACAAGGTTTGGGAGGGGTGAACTGCTGCTGTCCAAACTCAAGTCAAATGTCAGGTTTGAAAAGGTCCCACTAACTTTGTTTGTTTGTTTTCTTTCATTTTTATGCACTGTGGCACTTCCTAGATTCAGCCAGAAGCACAAATATCATACAGCACTAGGAGAAAAGCTCTTCCTCTGGTACTGTAGTTCTGGTCTGATGAGAAACAGGAAATACCAGCAGTCTCATGAGAGTGCCTGTTTTCAGATCTCCAGTTCAAATGATTACACAAACTCATCTGAGCCTAAAAACCTTTTGAAATTTGCCTATTTCTAAGTGAGACACAAATATCATAGCAAAATTCAGTAGCTTCATCACTTTAAGACACACACATAAATGAAGTGAAACACTATTGTTTGTCTGACATCTCAACAACAAGAATTAACTTTTGATAAATATTGAATTGGAAACCTTGGTAACTCAATACACAGATCCATACATACAGAGCATCATTAAGAAACAAATAAAAGTAAACATTTACAAACAGAGACTGGTGTCTTAACTTCAGGATAAGTACTTTAAGATAACTTAAAAGGACTTGATTTTCACAGGTTGCATGGTCATACTTTCTGACAAACAGAATCCTTCAGCATTTAACATTAATCATTCAAAACTTCAACCACTCCAAACCATAGTTTTGAAAACCTCAATAAAAAGCTTTAAAACTCAACAACAAAAGTATTTAATTTCAGTTAACAACAAGAGCATAAGCATAAACATAAGCAGAATGGCTACACTGGTCCCCAGAACACTGAAACATTGCTAACAAGGGCCAATGGCAGATGATCAGAGAAAGAGTGTAAAACCCAGGACCGACAGAGTGATTCTTTTTCTAGACAATCCTCACAGATTTTGGCAATCTGGTAGGGGGCTTTCTGAGATATAGGTCATATTTGGGCCATTATGTTTAATAGCAATATGAACCTATCCTATACATTTTTTAAATTTCATTTTGAAAACATTTATATTTTTGGCCTCAAGATCCTGGGGCAACGAATCTAACAATTTAACTATGCATTGTACGGAAAAGTACTTCTTGTTTCTGTTTTAAATTGCTTTCAGGGTTCCTGTGTGCATAATCATTCTGTACTCACCTTCTCCATGATTTTTTTATTATTCTTCCTCTCAGCCCAACTCTGGTCTTTTTTCAGACCAAAGGGGCCTAGTCTATTACTCTTTCCTTCATAGCTCCTTCTGTTCCATATTTCTGGCCATACTTTTGTACTTCTTTATATCCCAATGTTTACTTTCTGTAACTAAGTAACCAGAACTGCACTTCATGTTCAAGATGCAAGCATATCTTGGATTTATATAGTGGTGTAATGACATTGTCTGTTTTGCTCTCTATTCCTTTCCTCATTCTCTTTGCTTTTTTGGCTGACAATATGTGCACTGATGTTTTTAGAGGCCTACCCAGAGAGTCCAAGATGTCCCTCCTTAATTGTAACAGCTCATTTAAAGTCTATTACTTTGCAGACATAGTTAAGGTTGTTTTTTTCCCTTGTGCATTATCGACATTAAGACTCACATGTCATCTTTTTACCCAGTTACTAAGGTTTACAAAGTCCTTTTGCAAATAGCACTAGTTTTGATCATCCTGAACAATTTTTTATCATCATTGTAGAAGTTTGGCTTCTTTAAGAGTCATTGTGAAGGCCTTTGTGAAAAATTTTGGGAAATCCAAGTACACTTTATCAACTAGACTACCCTCATCCACCTGCTGTTGACTCTTTCTAAGAACTGCAATAAATGAGAGTGGCTTCCCTCTACAAAAGCCATGTTGACTTTTCATCTGTGTATTTATGTATTTGGCTATTAGTTTTGTTCTTTACTATATTTTCTAAAGATTTGTTTGGTAGGGGAGTCAGATTTAGTCTAGAGGCTGCCAAAGCACCCATGGACTTCTAAAGTTTGATATCACGTTTACCACCTTTACTTCCTCAGATGCTGTGACTACTACTGGAGGCAGGTTACACACATTTGTTTGTTCATTATTTTTATATTTGAGCTCTTTTAAAACTCCAGGGTGGCTCTGGTCATCTGAATATTCTTATTCGTTATTCTATTAAACATTTGAATTTGTTCTAAAATACAGTGAGATTGGCATCAGAAAATGAAGTTATATATCCTGCAGGTTTCCTATGTAATTCTGCAGACACTTGTAATATTGTCCTACAGAACTGTTCATTCTCATTGCTTCTTGATTGCACTTATGGTAGTGACTAGATGCCTTATGGCAGCTTACTAAAGCTTAGTTCTAAGACTGTACAACATGAATAAGAAATTTCTCAGAAAAGCTGCAATCTCAGGCTAATTCTTAACAGAACTGCAGATATTTGAGAAAAAAACTAAGCTGAGCTTGAATCATTGACTAAAGAAGTTAGCACAGGCTGTGAAAACTGCAGAGAAGCAGCAAGCATACGCAAAAGCTTCTATCCTGTGGCTATCTCACTGAAAGTGTAAAAACAACCAAGGAAATACAACACCATCAGATTAATATATTGTTTTGAAGAAGTATCAAGCTTTACTTGGGGCAGCTCCTTAAAAATCTTAGGACCTTTGCCATTGTGGCTAATGTTCAAATAATTCTTATAAATTTGTCCAGCTACAGGTTTGGAGGAAGAACATAAACTGATGCACCAGATCAGAGAAGATTGTAAGTCTAGGACCTGTGATTATTATTCCATCTGCAATAGTGCTCAGTGCCAGATCTTTTAGATCTGCCAGCGAGTCAGAGTTAAAGATTAGAATGGAGTACAAAAATTATATCTGTTCTTAACTTCCTAAATCTCATCTCGTTTTTAATGGATGTTCTCGTCATCTGCATAAACTTCTAATACTCATTTGAATCCTCATTACTTCTAGTCTCTTATGTCTTGTGGAAATCAATTCCACATATTAAATATCAATTCTGTGATTATTTTAAATCTATTTTAAATATACTACCTTAAAATGCCATTACCACATCCTGGGTTTTGTATCATGAGAGAAGACATACATAACTATATCACTACTTTTATCTATACTTGTCTTAAATGTAATGTGTTTTAACTCTAAATTTAAATCAATCACCATATGCTTCATATAATTTTTATTTTGCAACACTATTTTTTAGCTCTGGTCAGAATCAAATATGTCAGTACAGCAGACAAGTTATTCTATAGCAACTTGGATTCCCCAGAAACATGAATCAGTACAGGTTACAAGAAAGCCCCTAAACACTTCCAGCTCAAGGTTTTAGGGCCCACAGTTTAAGGTATTTTTGATAGTATTTAGAAAAATATGGGAGCTGCAGGATGATTTTCAGATTAGATTCACATGTCTGTTTCAATTTAGGATCCTTCCTCTTCTGTCTACTCTCTCACTGGTCTGGTTCTATCCTTTCTGTCTTGTTCAGGTTAATGTTTGACATTATTTACATTCTGTAAGCATGCATTCATATTTTTACAATGTACTTTTTTTCCTGTCACTTTGTAAAAGTACTGAATAAAAAATACAATTGTAAAAACCTTTTCATAATACTCTTATAAACTGCCATTTAACAGCATTATTTGTCATCATAATCTGTCCCCATGCAAGACTGCAGCACTGCATACTGCAGTCTTTAACAAATCCTGTCAGACAGTCCTGGTAAGGTTCTTCCAGCTAGAGACTCCTCAGACTGTATTTAGATGTAATCACACTAGGCCTGCATTCTGCCAATTTTCCCTTGGCCTTTGTAGGCTGTGGCACTGGCTTGCCCTGCCTGGTTTAGAATATTTTCTGTACACAGTTTTTCTGTATGTCCCAGGTCAGTTCCTAGGCCTTCCAGACAAGGGCTGACTGTATCCCATCCTCCCTTCCACCTCTGGAAACTCTGGGATTACAGTTCATCCTTCAAGGATATGTGAGACTGAAGTATCACCTAAATGGATCACCTTGTTTTAGAAGTTTTTAAAGTAAATTTTGATAATTCTTTCAGGTCAGGTCACAGGATTCTCAGGAGAAAAGAAATCCAGTCCAAACCCATCCCCAAATTTGCCAAGAGCTTCTTCTCCAAATCACAGGATCTGTCTCCTAGGCAGCATGTATCCCTTTTTCTTGGCTGACTCTACAACCAAACCAGTCCCCTTTATAATAAAAATATTCTCTCTTTTGTTCTGCCCTTCCCAAGCTTCCTGTCTGAGAGCTTCACTGGATAAGTCAACTCGAAGTGTGACAGGCTTCTGCAATAATGGCCTTAATAATGACCAGTGAGAGAGTAGACAGAAGAGGAAGGATCCTAAATTAAAACATGATATGCTCTGCAGCCTGTCCACCTTCTATACTCACAGCTGCTTGCAGGTGGTCTGCTGGTTGCACCAGTTAATACAGTAAGCTATCTAATCTCTGCTGAATTTAGGACTGCACTTGCAGGTCTGCTGTCCTTAATGACCAAATATACTGTCTTGAGGACAACCCTCAAAACACAGTGTAGATAAAACCTTTCAGTCTCCCCCACCCATCTATTGAATCTTGCCAGTAGTGTGGTTTTTAACATTCAGCATTAGAGTGTCATTTCTTTGTCTTCCTTTTTGGCGAATTTCCACATTCAAACCATCATCCCCAGCAGAGCTGTTGGAGAAGACTGACTTCGTGAAGGATGTAGTTATCTCATTGTTATAAGCTGGGCCATCACTGAAGGCAAAACTGAATATAGAGGAGGCAGAACAACTGCCCTAGGCTCCATTCCCTGCCACATCACTGCTCTGTTCACTCACTAGCAACACAACTTCTCCTCTCAGCTGCAATGGGTGAAGATAGGGACAGGGCGGTATGGCGCTGAACATGTACACAGCACAGTTACAGACACCCATTARTGTGGGTTTTGCTTGAGCTGCTCAGTAAGAATCTTGGCTAGGAGAACTGCTTTGCTGCTGTCATTACTATGCAAAAGTAGCAAAGTTTCAGAGTTGAACTGCAACTGGAGCTCAAGAAGATGAGAATCCCTCCCAAACTTTTATTTAAGGGCATGATTCGCACATTCCTCTCAGTCTAACTCTGAAGACACCTTCTCTAGTTTGCCCACGCTTATATCCAGTCAGAACACCAAGGTGAGGATGGTGGGACTATATGCATCTGTAAGGCATCAAAGCCTGATGACCCTCCATTGTCCTACACCTGACACAGAGGCCTGACAACATCTGGCTGACTCCACAGACATGGAAATGTTCCATTATACAGAGATTCATGAATGGTACAGTTCCCCAAATTATAATGGTGTTGCATATGATAGATAAGATGTAAAATTCAGAGCTAAAAGCAATAAGGCAGTGAGGAAAAATACTGTTATCTATTATTATTATTTATTGTTATTATTTTATATAGTACATAGATGGTAATCAACCCTATATTATCAATACTGCAATCCACTAAGCAGTAGGCAGAATATGTACCTAGGCAAAAATTAGGTAGGCTTTGGAACTTAAATATAATCTTTCACTATTCGTATTGATACATAGGTCTTTAAAACTGAATTTTGATCCCTGAAACTGTTTGCCAAAACTGAACAGAGCTAAGTAGAGTTGCCCCCACTTTTTTTTTAAGTTGATAACAAAACAACTGAAGTTGGATGGCAAAGAAAAAAGGTCAGAGTCTCACTCTATAAGCCCTCTCAATACTCCACACATATGCCTCTAAAAATATCTATTTATCATTATCTTCTATATTACATTGAGATCAAAGCATGATAATGACTGAAGACTATAAAAATACAGGCAATATTATCTGTAATTTATTTGGTGGATAAAAGATAAACAGAAAAATGACATATGAACTGCAGTTTCCTTATCTTTTTTATTATCAACCCACTTTCTGTCAGAAGGCTAAATTTTGTGGAAAGTGCATTAAAAGCAATTTTGCAAAAGGCCATAATTGCAACAAATGCCAGAATTTCCTAACTAACCTGGGGGACTCTTCAATAAGTTATAATATCCTGTAGATGACATTTCTCTATTAATAGTTACAAAAAATGTCCTGCTCTTTATAACACATGCTTACGGCACATATGGAAGTAATTTCCTGTTATAATATTATCTGGACTACTAAAAAGAAGACATTTACTTCAAGTAGGTATGATTGACAACTTTTCTTGTATTTTCCAGCAGGCCTAGATATATGATATGAATGCTCTGCAGAACTGTATGATTTACATCCTATTTACTACCTCTTTAATAGAAACAGATTTGTAGCATGATGAAAAAAATTATTAATACAGTCAAAATGCATTTCTCTAGTAGGAGACAAATATTATTATACAACTACATGTGTAATAGCTACCATTTTTATTCTTCAGAAGAGTTTTTGTTAAAAAAATATTATTTACTTAATATATGTAGAGTCTTTCAGTTTAGCAGATATAATTGTTTTGTTTTGTAAACAGAGATTAAGCAATTAAACTGAAGTCATTGGAAGTAGTGTGTCAGTCAGAAGTAGATTGTGGATTCTCAATATATCTTGTGCTGCCATAACTCTAAATACTGTCAGCCTTTAGTATCATTTTACATCTGCTGGTTTGCTTTCTCTTTAAAAGACAAACCAAAACCAGGAGATTAGTAAAATAAAGTCAATTCAGAGGATCAAGCTTTTAGACACAAATATTTTCTTAAAATTTTCTTAAATATTCTCTTAATTTCTTAATATTTTCTTAAAATTGGTAGTTCTAAAGCCAATCAAGTGTTAGTACAAGACGTAAACTGATTGAAAACAGTGTTATAATCAGATTTAATAATGACTTATTTATACTGTATAAGATACTTAAAATGAACAAGTTATACAAATACACAGTAGAATGAACAACAACTATTCTGAGAAAACAGATGAAGTAGACAGTTATTACCCAGTATTTACTGCAATCCTGCTGGCCTGGCTGTATCTGTCATTTGAGTGGTTTGCAAATGATATAGCTGCATCAGTTAACATTCTCGTTATAGATGCAGTTATACTGGCAAACCTAGACTTAAGCTGGAATATCTTATTTGGTTGGAATAAGGGAAGCACTACAGCATGGCAGGAGGAACAAAGCCATCTTGCTACTATAAGCTGCATTCGCACATGAGAGCAGTAGCAATATAATATGTAGTTGCAGTAAATATACTACCAAGGCACTCCTAGTATAAATCTGGACATGTTTGTGCTTAGAAAGAGCGTGAACTGAATAGTACCAGTGAAGTGCCTCATATATCCCTAAAAGAAGGATATAGCTTGGAAAGTAAGAAGCAGAGAGAGAGATTCCTAACTGTAGAGAAATTAGCCAAATTAATTGTAAAGTTGGAGGCAATGACTTGAAATGCGTTAGCATTTTAGTTGCTGAGAAAGGTTTTCTTTTATTWAAAAAAAAAAAAAAAARAAGAAGAGAAAAAAATAGAAGCATCTCCAGAGGTTTACTGCTAGCTTAGTTTCTGGTTTGTGACAACTTGTTTATATCAGCTGCTGATTTGCGTCACTGGCTTGGCTTTGTGGTTGTATCTGGGGCCTGATGGACACCCTGGTGCATTAAGAAATTCACCACAACAGTACAGCATGTTAAGATCAGATAGCACAACCTAATGTTTTCTTAAGCACACACACCACACATAACCCTACTAGAAAATTACTGGAGGCAGCTAAGAGAGGCAGATTATCAGTTTGATGCAAAACAGGTTTAAATTCAGATAATGAGATTTTCCATGCAGCACCAAAAAAAGTGCATGCCAAATATTTTTAAGTGTATATTAAGGTACATACATTTTTAAAAAGAGTTTGTATTTTTAGGAATCTAGAAACCTTACATCCCTTCACTTCCTCTGAGTTTTTAGTATGAGCGTCTTGAACCACATATTCATATGCATATTCACTGTGGTATGCAGGGAAATTTCTGACTTTAAGATGTAAAATATTATTTTAGTTATGGCTTTAATTATCTACTTGGATATAAAAAAAACAAATCCAGAATATTTAAGCTTGAAAATCTGATCTGGTCATTTTCAATACCGAGTGCAACATACTTTAGATGTTTTTCTTAAAAAACACAATTTTTTAATATATTCACAGTATATTAGGGTGCACATACAGCAGAAGTCAACATTAAATTTTAAGCTATGTGCCCATGATTAGACGACACATGTTCACACATACTGAACTGCTTAATGAAAATACCTATCTAATTGAGCACTTTAAAAATAAATAGAAGGTAGTGCATGAAGTCATCTTGCTATACCAGAAGTTATGTAGCTGAAAAGGCTGAGCAAGGACTACTGGAGTTCTGAAGGCAGACTTCAATAGAGCTAATACCAGTTTACTTTAGCTTATGTTCTGCTTCACGTTTTCTGTCCAAATTGCCACGACCAAACCTTATAATTCTTGCTACTTTTGCGATAGTTCGTAGTAGGCCCAATGAATAAACACACAGAGTAGATGTCTAAAATCTTAACAAAGATATTTTATAAAAGAAAACAAAATGCTTTCAAAACCCTGCTTGCTTTACACAAGCTTAAGAAAAACTGAAAATAGTTCCAAGACTTAAAATATTCTATTAAAATGTTTCTGAAATGAAACATATGGATTTTCTGCTTAAAAATTACTTCGACCAAATTTGTATTAAAATATTTGATTCAAGATAAACATTACAATTTTGATCAATCTCTCGTCTCCTTTAGAAATTTCTTTCTGCAAATTTCAAAATATTTGATTGTTGCCCAATTCGAAATGAAGTCAAATTCTGAAATCTCAAATTCTTGAGTAAAGTAGAATGATGATCCTCTAGGTTGTTCTGATAATATACCATATTTTAGATGTGGGAGCTGAAGTTCTAGAGATCAAACAATTACTCCAGGAATGCCCACCAAAGCAAAAACTTGTGAAGAACGATAATCCAACTTTTAAGCAATAGGTCCATGAATAATCCAGTAAAAAGTGTGTTCCAGTCCATATTGTCTACATATATTTTTAGGAAGTATGTGGGTCCTTCCAGCAGAAACAAATCACAGTTTATTTGCATTTTCTTTTTCTTGTTTTGGCCCTCATTAGGAGAAATAGAAATGGTGCTGTCACCTACAGAGAAAATAGAGGGAAAGATCATATTAGAGCTACTAGAGCAGCTTTACACTTCCCAAAAGATTCTACAATGCAGGAACAGCTCCTTAAATAGTGAGTATAACATCGTGGGAGCTGTGCAGTGTTGCTGCTGTGGACTAAGAAAGCTGACCTCCATACCTGGCCAAACACATACGTTCATTCTCATCCTTAGAACCTTCCCTCTTTTTTTCCTCGCTTATGTGTTAATATTAACACAAAGCATTATATGGCATCCTGATCGAAAGGTATTAGATAACCAGTAATGATCACTCTGGACCAATACTGAGAGCTTCAAGAAGATTTGGAACAAATGGCATCAAAGGAAAATAGATCACTTGAATTGGTTTACAATGTTTGGCCTGCATTCTGAAGTAAGTATCAGATTATGTGCAGGGTTGTTAAGATTTACTCTTTCAGAAGTATAATAAAAAAGCAAACATTAGAGACAATTTTAATTGTCTTTTTAATAACCCCTGTAAAAGCATATTTGAGAGAAGCAAAGGAGTTCTGATTTCATTCAACACCTATTTTAAATATTTCCACATCTCTCTGTATATATCAGGACTCTTCAGCTCTAGAACTGTGAACAAAACATAGCTTCTGAAAACACGAAGTGTTAGCACAGCTGGTGGAGTCTGCCACACCAGCTGGAAGAGGCACACTGAGGGTCTGGTGGGTTAAGAACAAGCCAGAAAACTGAGTTAGAGTAGCTTTGTGGTTTCAAGGCTGTGGCATAGACTCTGGGCTTTAAGGTATTCTAACCCTGTTGGCTCCAAAGCAGGAAAGAAGAAATCGGCTACAAATGAGGAAAGGGACAATAGGCAGCATGTCACCCATAGCTCAGACTGTGCCAACTGTACTGAAGATACCAGTATTCCCCAGATATCCAACTCCAGCATGGGGAGGATGGGAAGAACAGATAAAGGATGAACAGTAGTATCCAATGGCATTACTTTCATTGGATCTGTGCACCAAAGAGCACCACCACCTTATCYGTGTGGGAGTTATGTCTCTAGAGGGCTCTTCTGCTCTCCACCACTACACTGAGTTAGGAGTTTTGCCTTCTCCAATTCCTCAGGTCCCTTTTGCTCCTAGTTCAGCCATCTCAGAGCGTTTCCCTGGTTCCCAACTTTCAGGTCCTTTCAGGCCTCCTTAAAAATAACTGAAGGGCCATGAAGTATGCCGTTGTGACAGTCAGAGAAACTTGGAATGGAGAGTTTGCAAAAATATTTACTACGTGAACTCCCTTCTGCCTGTCTTCATAGGAACTGAACTAAGCGACCAAGGGTGAAATTTGAAACCAAAGGTTCTAACGCAATCCATAATTGAACAGAAAATCAACATGCCCTGAAATGACAACTGAGAAGTTATGTCAAAAGCACAAGTCTTCACTGCCTTTATAGCTTCTCAGTCTTTCTTTCCAATTTGTTAAAGTAGGTACTAATTGGATAAGAAATACAGAAAGATGACTCTACCATGCTTTGCAGACAGTGTAAACTACTTCTATTTAGTTTAGAGGCTTGACTACAGAGCAAGAATACTCCTACAATTGGTTCTACTATATGCAATTAAACCAGCATTAATAAAAGTAGGAACACTAGTGCAAGCTGACTATTGACGTACTCACTATTGGTCATTTACTTTGATTTAGCAAAGCTGGAAAATAAAAAAATCAAGTCAATCCTTCAGTCCAATAATCCTCTCTATCTGAAGCCAAGAAGTGAAATGTGACTAAGCTAACAGAGACACCAGCTCTTTTAAGCTCTCCTAAGCAGTTCAAGATAAAAGTTAACTCTTGTCCATTTAAGTAAGGAACACCAGATGGAATCCTTTTTACTACTGATGGGGATTATCCTCCCTGGAGACAAGTAGATATTCTCTCATTGTGAAAGCCATGTGGCATATATAAAATGGAGAGAGCTTGGGTCCAGTGTAAAAGCAGTAGTGGAATACAGGCAGGGTTCTGGAGCTCCATGACAAGAGGTCTCCTAAGACCCTGAAACTAAAAACTGCCCTGGCCGAGAGGAAACAGCAGAATCATTATTGCCTGATCCTACTTAGTTTTGTGAATGTTCTGTAAGGAAAGGTAAATATAGCCTTCCTAACCATGGTTCAGATAATCTGGCCCTACAGCATCTCTCTAAAATGTAAAAATTAATACAGGGGTAACGTGCATCCTAAGATATCACCCCCCAACTGTGGCTTACAGAATATCCATTTAAAATTGTTCAATCCACAGCTACTGTCTAACATGCATATAGAGTTTTATTCAATGTCTAGTAAACAACTGTCCTTCCTCATCAGAGGGGAAAGGATCTTGCTTCATCTTCTTGGTATATATACAGCATGATGGTGATATAGTCCATTATTATCTGTAAGCAACAAACCTGGATATGTGAACATAAAGCTCAGCAATTTTTGTCTCTGAGCTCCCAAGCCAAAGAGGGAAGCTCCTGTCACTATTTGCATTAATGGTGGAGTGAGTGGATGGGCATGCCAAATCATATGCGGTCTGATTTTTACTACTGATAAAAAGATTTCGGAACCTTTTAAAGTGGCTGTAATGCTCATGTTCATGAACTGATCTTTGAGAAATATATTCCCCTGAAGCCATTTGCCTAGGTACCTGTTAAATACTGGACATCACAGAAATACATGTATCATAAAGTGTAGGTTGATCAGACATGCCTGAGAATTTGGACAAAAATCAATTTTTTATAGGAACACTACTGACTCCTAAAACTGAGCTTGTGTCTTGGCTGAGAGGGAAATCAGGATGGCTCTTACAAATTCTAGACACTGGGTTACAGTAAAATGGGCACTTGTATGCACTTCAAAATGCAAGGAGTCCAATAAGCTCAAATATGTACTTAAGACTGACGATAATGGATCTATGTGAACTAGGGTAAGAATATTAAGTTAACCTATATCTAGAGAGTGAAGCAAGTATTCTCAAGGCACTTAAGTATTTTTCACAGACTGTAAGGCTACGTCAGTGCTTGTGCTGAAAAGGTCTCTCCCCTCACACTGCAGTTCCACGGTATCTGATTGGGCCTGTCTAGGAAAGCCCAAAGGCTGGAGCCAAAAGAAATTTCCAAGCACCACTTCAAATGGCAGGATACAGACTACAGTACTGCAGGGTTCAATGAAGTTTTAAGTGTTGAGGGGGACAGCCTTTGCCAACAGCAAAATAGCATCTTGGTGAAATTTGTGCAGCTGCATCCCCACAAACAATGCCAGATAAAGCATTTCATGCCAGATATGGCAAAAAGAGCCTGCTCGCTTTATATGCATAATTACACCAATGACAACGAGAAGAATCAAGAACATTACACTGATGCCAATGAGCGCGTTGCCAAGTTGACATCTTTGATGATGTTTCTGTAATGTAAATCATGCTCAAGAGAGTTTATCAGACTCAGGAAGTGCAGTCTCTGTGGAGCCTTGACCTACCAGAATGAAACGGAGCACAGAGAAAGTTACAAAAAAATATGGAGTATTTGCTACTCCTTCATACCAAAGAGTGGAAGGTGAAGAAGAGCTTGTGGGGATGCCCTATCTAGCAAAAAATTGTCTCACGGCAAATGTTTGGGCATATGTACAGGGACAGTGTAAATGTAGATTAGTGAAGGATAATATGAAGAAAAATACAGCTTTGCTGAACTACCTGCCAAAGATCTTGCTTTCTTTAGGGATGTTTGTCTAGAATTTCATTTTGTAAAGCTGTTGCAAATAGGAAGCATACAGTTTTATGAGAAGTATGTAAACAGGTCAGGATGACAGTCATATGAATGGATAACTCATTTTAAGACAGAGCAGTCAAAATCTATATAATGAGGTTGTTGATCAGCGTAGGTATTTAACTGCTGCCAGTGTTCCAGAAAGAAAACAGTTTAACATACCACAGTACCCAACTACTGGCTTGGTAACCACTTTAGGTCAAAGATTCTGTTTGAATTTCCACACAGTTTAATGCAACACAGGTTTGGGGCTCAGATCAGAATTCTTTTCCTTGGTCTGCCAAGGGAACTTTGACAAAACACTATGCCACAGTTTCCCTTCAAATCAGGTATAACTCAATACTTATGATTATTTGCAAAGCACTTTAAAAGCAATTGATAAAAGTGCTAGAAATCATTCAGGTATCATTACTTGTAGATGCTTATTTCAATGCATCACTTGGCATGCTAATATTACTAATGCCATTATTTTTGTCTAAACACATACATATATTCACCCAATTTCTTAATCTAATAAGTAAACTCTTGTAAGTTATCAGAATTGTCTTTCTAGTACTGTTAGAAATTCCTGCATGATGCAGAGTGGTGCTGTTCTCCCCCATCATTATTTTCCAAGTGTTTTTTCTCAGTTTAATTCATTCGCTTCCTTCATATATAAGTTAGGGGTCTGACAGAGAAATACTGGTGCGGTTAGAACAGGCTGTTTAAGATGTTCTAACATCCCTTTCACCCATCCCTCTCACATCTCTGCTGGAAGCATTGCATGCTTGGTAAACTGATACATGCATACACTTTCCAGCTATCACAGTGCACAGTCCATCAACTCAGAGCAAGTCTCCCCTTCCTGTGGTTAAAGCCAAGACACCAGACTGTGAACACGAGCAGCTAATACCTTCATGTCTTGTTCTGTTAACTCTGCTACAAGAAGTTCAGGGAAAAAAGGTGGTACAGCTGAAGCACAACATGTAGATCCACTGGTGCTCATCGGTGAGCTTACTGACTCACTATTCTTAAATGCATTGGTCCATAGGATATTCATACTATCATAGGACAACTCAGTCTGAAAGGGGCCTCAGGAGGTTTTTACTCCAACCTCCTGCTCAAAGCAGGGTCAGTTGTGAGGTTAGACCAGATTGCTCAGGGCTTTGTCCAGTCAGGTCACGAAAACCTCCAAGGATGGAGAACGCACAGCCTCGCTGGGCAACTTATTCCACAGATTGACTGTCCTCATGGTGAAAATGTTTTTCCTTATAACCAGTCTGAACCTCTCTTGTTTCAACTTACACCTGCTGTCTCTTGTCCTCCACCATGTAGCCCTGTGAAAAGCCTGGATACATTTTCTTGATAATCTTCTCATGGCTAGGGGAAGGCTGCTGTTAGGTCCCACCCAAAGCCTTCTCTTTTCCAGGCTGAACAAGCCCATTTCCCTCAGCCTCTCCTCACAGGGCAAGTGCTCTGGCCACCTGACCATTTTGGTGGCCCTCAGCTAAACTTGCTCCTGTTTATCAATGTCTTTCCTGTACTGGGGGGGCCTGAAACTGGACACAGTATTCTAGATGTGGTCTCATGAGTACTGAGTAAAGGAGGATAATCACTTCACTCAATCTACTGTCTGTGCTCCAGTATGGCCCAGGATGCTGTTGGTCTTTTTTGCTGCCAGGGCATGCTGCTGGCTCACATTCAACTTGTTGCCTGCCAAGACTCCCAGTTTTCAGCAGAGTCCTTTTCACAATCTCTAAGAATCCCTAATCTCCAAAGTGGGTCCCTGGTCATAAAAGCCAAATCCCTGTCAATGACACCAGCTGCACAACCCAATGTTGACCCACAGGTGCTGTCTGCTCTTTCCCAAGCCTTTCCCCTGCACTGGCAGGATGGAGGGAAACACCATCTGGGCCCCCATGACTTTGACTCTCACTCTCAAAACTGTGTAGTCACTCTTGATATGCTCAAGGTCTCCCTAAAAGAAGTATCACTAGTGTGAATGTCATTAAGAAGCAAGAGTAATAGCCTGAGTGCCAGACAAGCCTTGGTAGTTTCTCTGCAACATCCTGGATCCAAGCCCCCAGCAAGCAACAAACCTCCCTATAGAGCAAGTCAGGTCAGCAGATGGGGGCTTCTGTCCTCTGCAGCAAGGAGTCTCCCCYTACTATCACTTGCAGCTTCTTCTTGATCCTAATGCATAGTTCACTGGGTGGCTCCCACTCTTTTCCAGAGATGGCTTTCTCCCCCTTGCCTATTATCAGTGCACTGAACCAAATCTGCAATTGCAAATCTTCAGGTGGAAAAGGAACCATCTTCCTGTTGCCAAAAGTCACAGCCCTTTCCAGCATGGGACCCCCCCATCTGTCCCACAACCAACCAGGGGCTGCCTTTCCCTTTGTGCAGTTAGAGGTTCAGGATCTTGCCTCTGAGGGGTCTCTGTGAAGAACCTGTCCATCTCTTTTTAATGTTCCTTGATGCTGTGCAGTTTGCTCTCTTGCTCCCACAGCTCCTCATCTTGGCAACACAACTCCTCAACTAGTACACAGCTCCTGCAGGCAAGAGCATTGTTTTCCTGTGCCCCAGCCTTAGAGAGAGGCAACAGGAACTCCCTGCAGTCTGCAAGGTGGAGAGCTTCATCCTCCCACTGGAGCTCCGTCTGAGTAAAGGCCTCTCCTGTGTCGGGGTAGTTGCTCCATTTGATGCTGGAAACCATACCCTGAGTTCCATGTGGCCTTCAGCAGATTTCTGGCTCTCTTCCACGTGCCTTTCTGCACAAACTGCTGCTTCTGAGGGCTGCACCTTGGGACCTATGCTCTGTGCCCGGCAATAATGTAGCTCTTCCCTAGCACTAGCTGAATGGGTATTTGGCCCTCCCTAACCAGGAGTCAGCCTTTCCCAGCAGAAAGAGTCTAGATTTGAAGATGTCAGAAGAAGCTCCCAGAAGATCTAGAAGCGAAGCCTGGAATTGCTAAGCAATCTGCAAGCACTAACAGAGAACAGCAGCCTGAGAAGCATCCCAGTGCCCCTGCTTGCACCCTGCCCCATGACCTGCCACTCTAACTGCTGAGTCTCTCTTTGCAGTCCCTAATTGCTGTGTTCTCTAAGGGTCAGCTAAACAGCAAGCCCACCACAGGTGCCTGCTGCTCTGGGATTAGGCTTGTCTCCCACCACTGGGTCCCTTCTCACAAGACTACACTTGAACATCTCCTGACTGTGATTCATTTTGCTCATGAAGTCATCCCCACCACCCGCACTGCCCTCACAGCAACTAGAAGCCTGGCACAGGCATCTGCTGCTCCAGGATGAGACTCTCCCCCCACCCCAACCAGTTGCATCCTTTCTTGCAAGACTACAAACCTACCAGGATGCCCCTCAAGCACTGGTCACTTAGCTCACGAAGGCCATTATCACCCACCTGCGTCACCTTCACAGCAACTGGCAATTCACCACAGGCATTTCCTGCAGCTGGGAAAGCCTGCCCTCCACAACAGTTCTCTTCTCACAAGACTATGAGACTGCCTGAATGTCCTCTGAGTGGGACTGACTTAGCTCATGACTGCCATCACCGTCACGCACTCCTGTCACTAGCGCTGCCCTCATATCACCTTAAAGCCAGTGGGATTCCCAGAGATTTTTAAAATAGATTGACATTTGCTACCTTCCAGTCCTATAGCACAGCAGTTAGTTTTAAAGAGACTGCATTGTTTTGTTAGCATGGCAGGCACTTCATTCGTAAATTCTCCAAAACCCTTGGGTGGAGAGTATCAGGGCCTAGATACTTGCTCCTTTTTAATAATCATTTTATTTCAGTATTTCCTTTTCAGACACTTCAATTGCTGAGAAATGTTTCATCTTACTTAAATGAAAAGTAGATAGAAAGTCCCTTAAAATGTTATTTTTTCTTTCCCTGGACTTAAAAAGAACTCAACTAACCAAACAAAAAACTATGTTATAAAAGCAGATAAGTTACACATATAAGGTCATACCGTGTCCTTGGATATGCACATACTGCTCCCACTGCAATGAAAAGGTTGTATGCATACTGAAGGGTAGACTTTAGGTTAAAATACTGACATCCTGTTTAGACTAAGAGAGATATTGTCAGAAGTGATAGGCTAAAAATGTGACTAAATATTTTTCCTGTATCTTTTTACAGGGTCCATGTAATTCCTTGGGCAGGAGGGTTAGAACAAAATAAAAAGCAACTTGTCAAAGCTCTACACAGGCTAATAAAATAAAATAAATGCCAACACTCATAAGTTGTAACAAACTACTATGAGATGGAGAAAATATTGAAAAGAAAAACATTTCAAATTCAGAATGCCAAATAGACTCTCACAGATGACTATGAGGAGAAAAGACTTTAAATACAAGAAGAATTTGCTGTAAACTGAAATAGAATAATAAACTGCAATTTAACAGTAAAGCAAATAAGTACTAAGATTAACTAAACTATGCGATGTGGATGGTTAAGAAAAGACTGTGGAGGAGGAACAATCTTTGATATAACTGTATTTTGTCGCATATGAGGAGAAAGGGGGCATGTGCAGTTCTCACTGCTATTGATGGAATTTGTACCTATCCATCAAAGACAATGTGGTTCATTGTATATAGGAAGATTCATAAATCAGGAGAAAAGTTACATAAAAATGAGGGGCTATGATCTATTATTAACATTCTTTCTGCCTTCTGACTTCACTGGTGGGCATTTTCTTGTCCAGTTTAAATGGAACTTAAAAGTATATGTGATGAGACTGAACTCATGTTCTTTGCACAAGAGGAGGCAGGTTTGGATGGATGAGGGGAATACAGACAGCATTTGCCCCTGCTAGATATTATTTTGCCACCATGTCCTTTCAGGTTTGAGAATTAACTAAAGGATTTGCATAACAAGTTCTCTACCAAAGTTTGAGGTTCTCTCAGACAACAGAAGCAGTGAGTGTCCATTATCTACTTCTTGTCAATAAAGATTAAAAACTTGAATTTAAATATGCATTTGTTTTGAACACACCATTCTGAAATATTGTACGCAAAGAAAAATAGTTGGAGATTTTAGTTTTTTATAAATGGTTACATTCTTGACATTTTGTCTCTATGTAGGATGAAAAATATTTCCAAATCTTGAAAATTTTCACAGAACTAAAATTAGGTTTGACAGATACCTCTAGTTAGCACAAAAGCCATTTCAAAGAAAAATGCTACTACTTGATGTAAGTATGTAAGAGGACACATATTTTAGAACAAAAAGGGCTAAAGTAAGCTTAAGTTGTTGTTTTTAAAAACAAATAAATATTTCTGTAGTTGCAGGGAGTGAGCCTGAGAGGCCTGGACACTGTTTGCATGTACTAAGCTTAGAAGCACACCAGGATATAGTTTTTGGAATAGTTCATGTTTGTGGGTTCATTACACAGGAGAAGGAACTCAGTGAGGTTTGTGACATCTCAAGTTACTATCAGGCAAAGTGAAATCCTTTACCTTCAGTTTATAAGAAGTTTCTCAAAACCTTGTTTTTCCATGGGAGCTGAGGAACGTGTTGGGTTGAGAGAGATTCATTGAGCAATATTGCACACAACTATTGGAAATGTTTTGTACTCATTAGCTGTGTCAGCTCTTCTGGGTAATGTTAGGCTGTCAACACAGTAGCAGTTATATTCTTTATGTCTTTTGCAGTGTACCTTAATCAAGCTAGTTCATACACTAATACACAACTTTGACACAGGAGGAATGAAAACAGTACATTTGTTAAGGCCCTGTGTGCACTAATAGTACTTAATGGCCCTGACCAGGCTCACCTGTGGCTTCTACCCACATCCTCTGTCCGTGGTCTCAGAAGCCCCATTTCAGCTCAGCTTTTGCCTGAGCTATGTTGTAGGTGTGCTTTCCTCCAGCCCTGTCACAGCCGTGCCCCTAACTGGCCCTGAGCCCTGCTGATCCAGACCCCAACCTGTGGGCCAACTGCCTGGCCTCAGACCTGTCTCATCTCTATGGACCTGCCTGGCGATCACTGGACTGTGTCCAACCCTGGTTACCATCACTGGACCTGATCCTGACCAGTGGACTGACTTCCGAGCTTGACCTTGAACCTGCCTTGTCCCCACGGAGGTGCCCGATGCCCTGTGCTCTGGGCTGCGCCCAGCTGCCCCCTAGTCTGCCCTGCTCCCTCGTGGGGTGGTGGGATGGGCCCTGGTTGGCAAGACCTTGCCCTGCTGCCACCGGGAGCCCCCGTGGTTCATCAGCCCTTAGGGTGCAATCAGCCCTCGCTGCACCCTGACAGTAGTCTAATTTCAAGAGAAAAATTCTACAGAAGACAACTTGCTTTCTGGAGCTGTCATATGATAAGCATTCTTAACTGCATAGTCCCCCACTATGTTTCATATGCCACTTACTGACTTAAAGGATTTAATGCAGGATAAAGCATATACTTTCATATATATTACTGAAGGAAGTAAGTTGAGCTGCAACTAGTTCTCCCCGAATTCTTGATTTGAATATTTAAAATCTAACAAACTGTTAATTACTTACATTTTTTTGCACTGTAAAGGATGAATTAAGAACTCTGAAAAGTCTTTCCTACTGTTATGATCGCTTATTGAGTCAACCTGGAAGAATTCACTCTAAAACTAGAAAATACCAGCCTTGCAACAGATCACATTCTATCAGCCTTATAGAATGATTCCCCCAAGCAGGTTATACATGTAATAATATATTTGAGCTGATAAAGGTCAGTATGTTAACAGAGATATAAATCGAATAACACAGCACCATGAAATTTCAGTAATTCACCTAAGTTTTCCCAGTCTGTGACCTGCAAAGATGCTTAAGTCTTTCCAAATTATAGTAAATCAGCATTTTAGCATTAGTGTCATAAGAGGTCATTCAACACCATTGCTATGTCCAGTTACTAAAGATACATTGTAAAATATTAATGACCAGCTTTTTTCATCCAGGCAGCTTCTATATATAGCACTATTTAGAAAAAGATAATAAGATTAAATTAAGTTATTTGAAAAGAACTTAGTAACTTATTTTCAAATGATTTGATCTATTTGTGATCCTGAGAATTCAGCAGAATTGCTTACCTGCAGGTAACTAAACATAAGGCAAAATATTCTGTATTGTCAATTTCCAAAAATTTTCCTGGAAATAAATAGTAACAATAAAAATCAACTCAAGTATCAATGTACCTTTTTTTGTCAGTTCCTAAATTACAATTGTATAATCATTATGGACAGAATGTCATGACTGATCTTATGGTTTGGAAGCTCTACCCACAAGTACAAGTCATCACAAAACACGACCTTCAATTCTCCATCTGCACCACAGTTATTTTTTCCATTAGAAGCTTGAAGAGTAAGGCACCCCGCTAGATTCTAGCTGGAGAATCCAGTTCTGTATATAAATGCCTAAAAATTAACAYCTGTTTGTCAAATTTGAGAATTAAGTTTTGCATAAAAACTAATTTAGTAATTTATCATGACAATAAAATATAGGGTAGATATTAATAGCATGCATTCTTTGTTTCCTTTGTTTACTTTAAACAGACAATACTGCTGTTCAGTTAACAAAATGTACTCCAGCTAAACTATGGTGATATGAAGCAATTTTGCTTTTTTGGCAATTTGAAATAAAAGTTCTATTGTATTTATTGAGGGTATTTTTAGAAATGTTAAGAGTTTAGTCTAGCTTTGTTCACCAATCAGTATATGTTTCCTTCAGAACAACTCCCAAACACTACAGAAATTTCCTCTAAAAATTGGATTTAGAACATAGCTGAAGACATTCTTCACAGTCAAATTCAGGGCTGAAAAACTAGGCGTACTGCTAGATCCTGTAAGGCCTGAAAAGGTAGGATGAAGACTGAAGCTGGCAGGTGGGTTTGGCTCATAGTTCATTTGGCAGAGCATACAGGTTGTTGGCCTGTCAGTAAGGCCAGGGTTCAGGTCTGATTGTGTCAGGTTTTAAATTAAGGACAGTAGGGACTGAAGACCTATGTTTATCTTGGAGACTGCAAAAACTCTGGAGCTGATGCAAACAGCAGTGAAAGATTCATGGCAGATTACTGGACAGCCAGAGGTCACAGGGCTGTAGTTAAGCTAAGCTTAATGTTATGCTTAGGATTCAAGACAGGAAGGCTATAGAGTTTGTTTTGTTGCTGCATTGTGTGAGGTTCACAGAAGTAGTATAAGAACTACCAGTAGAAAGGGTGAATGTGGCCAGTTTAGCATTACATCAGAGTCACCTGGCAATGATTATAACTGGTTTGAATTAGGTTTAAGATTACGGTTCAGGAGAGCACGGGCTGAAAGACGGTTTTAATGTTGGATCCTTTAAGGCCTCAGGTGAGAGCTGGTGCTGGAAATGCTGGAAATGTTGACTTGCTTATGGAAGGTTCTAGGGAAGTTTGGACTTCTCAGCTATGATTAATTCTAAAATTGGAGTCAAAGTTTAAACAGAAGTATATACTAGGGTCTCTTCCTCATCTCGCTGGGAGATGGCCTCTGCATTCACTTGGGTTGGGAAGCATGCCTGGATCCTACAGTATAAACATTGCTTAAATTTAGCAATGATTCTGCAAGATCTACAGGAGTAGAAAGTAACTGATACCAGGAGGAGCAATGGCTTATGATAGGGCAATTATGGACCGCTTGGCTACAGTTAAATCTAGAATAATGATGTTAAGCCATTTGTACAGGAATCAAGTTTGACAGATAAAGATTTGGACTGGCAGCAACAACAAGTTACAAATCGTTTAAGTTAAATTTGGTGCAAAACATCCAATAGCTTTGCCATCACAGTCATGATCACCTTCCTACCTTTATTCCAGAGAAAATGGCTTCAAGAAGTCAGTATAATAACATCTGTAACAGAATACAGAAGGCACAATTGTTCTATGCTAGGGACCTTTGAGTGGCAAAAAGTTGTATGTTACTTGTATGTAGATTATTTCATTTCTCTAATCAGTGTCAAGACATTAATATCTCCAGCTATCTAATAACACCTTTGTTCTTGTAGTATCTAGCTGTGCACCTCTTAAAAAATTGGTGCCTGATGAAGATAGACACCTATTTATCTCCCCATTTTTGTAATTTCTGAACATGTGATTGCATGCATTGCATATTGGTATTTCAGAGGATAGGTTTCTGTTTGAATACTACAGATTTATATCACATACAGCTGCCTAAAAGATGAATATATTTCACATCTTAGTCAAAAAGGACTTTAAGTCGCTGTAGAAGTAGTCCTATTTTCTTTTAATATAAAGCATGAGATTTGGTCTTTGTCTTCCAATCAGCAGGACAAATAAGTTGTCCAAATTTGAAGACAATGGGAGGGAGTAAAAAGATCCCTAGCATATCTTAGGAGATAGAGAACCTCTTTTTATAAAGTTCTCTTTAGATCAAACAATACATGAACTTACATTGCCTAATTTACTATTCAAGATGTGTACTGAAACACAAAGATATGGAAAACTGTAAGCATTAAACAGTTTTATGATAGGTAATTGGATAATAATAATAATGTCAAGTAAATATTACTATGCACACAAGTCTCTTAGGCAAGGAACTATTTCTACTGATTTCTTGAAAAACAGGTGATTTCTTAATTAGTATTTAAAAGATATGTTTTCATTATCTGAGCATGTTAATAAAGTTCTTTGCATTTTAATTTGTTGTAAATTAGTAGTTCAAAAATGTTTTTTACATTTTACAAATGTAAACAAGTTTGCTTGTTTTGCCCTGTTTAAATAACATAAGTAGCAAAGGCCTCAAACATGGAATATGATTTTCTCTTTGCTGATCCACCATGTATTTAGCTTGGATATCTAGTTATATAGCAAGACTATTAAGAGTGAATTTATTAAACTGTGCCAACAGTTGTTGCTTTTCACAGTGTAAAGTGAAAATTTCAGCATTAAATTTAAAATTTCATAACATCTTTGAATAATGAAAACATGCTAAGTACCTAACAGGGATTGCAAATTTATGAATGTTAGTTGTATTACAGTCAACTACTTTAGCATGAAATAGTGATGTCTACAAAAAGTTTAAAATCCTCAGCAGTTTCTTGTAAGCCAGGACCTTGCATGTGATCTCTAAAAAAGCAAGGTGAAAAAACTGATATGATACACGATAACTGTAATGAGTAACTGTAGAAAGAAGGATGGTGTTGGACTGATTCATCACTGCTTATTACTCTTCAGTATCAGTTCAGGCACAGTCCCACTTCATATTCAAAGTGTGCAGAAACAAAGTCACTATGATTATTTTTAAGTTGAAATATTTGATCTTCATGTTAAAAAATGTGCAATGTTTTCCCTAAGTTGCTAAGTGTCCTTGAGCCTCCCCAAGGGGAAAGAAAAAAACCCCAAACTCAGTAATAACATAAAATCAATCAGCTTTCATCTCCTGGTAAAATCTCTGCTAGCTTGTCTCTACAGTATTTTCAATAGTGTAGAAGTCTATTATAAGACCAATTTTAAAAATAAGAACAAAAAGTGTCACTTAAACTTTTATTTAACTTTTCTATTTGGTGCATTTGGAAAGTAGTAAGTGGAAATCAATAATATGATTGTCGGCAAACAGGACATGTTATTCAGGAACTTACTGAACTGATTAACACATTTTTGTTCAGAAAATAATCACACAGCCCTTGGTGAGAAGGGTAGGTGTTAAGACATGAATGCACAGTGGATGCATATGCAGTCATGTTCTTAATTTGTGAAAACGTAATCTTTTTTGTTTGTTTGCCACACTCATGGATGTTTTGGATATATAATTTTTTTTAAAAACAGGCATTGTATTTTTAACCATCGCTCATACAAAACTCTAGATACATGAAAAGCAGTGAGAGAAGCAATGTTGTCCTCTTAACTCAGACTATTACCTATTCCCTTTGAAAAGCAAGATTACTTTTAAGATATTTAGCTTCCATTTAGAGTATAACATTCAGATAAATGTGTTTGTTTTAAATTAAAGAAAGGGTTTTTACCAGTACACATATTTCAGTACTTGATAGAACTGTACAAAGCTGCCATAAAGTCAAAATAAAACTGTATATTACTTGGCCTCATTCTCTTAAGAATATGCAGAAAAGACAAAGTATAGATGAGAACAAAGCTCTACAAACAGTACATGTAAGCATAACTCATAGTTTTGAACAAAAACCACATGAGAAATAGTGGCTTTGTATTCTTTTCACCCAAAAAGAAACTTTTTTATGGTTCAATATTTTTGCGAACGTGTCACTCGCAGTTTACATCCCCATGTTTGCCTTATGTGCCAAATCTGAAAGATGTGGCTTCTGCAAAACAGCTGAAACTGCTAGCGCTAAAAGTCTCTGCATGTTCTTCATGTATAGGGGGACAGTGAACTACCAGCAGAATATCCTTCAAATGACGGAAAGAACATATTAACTATGAAGATAGTGCAAGGGTTCAGGAGAAAACTCCTTTCGTCTCCCCTATGCTGGGTGGACACTGAAATTTGTGCCAAATGAAAATTATTCTTTCTCCAGTTAGTCCATTCTTAGATCTTTCCATTCTTCAGGGAGGTCCTGAGGTTCTTAAAAGTAATTTGCATGGAGCAAAGAGAAGAACACCCACTCAACTGATTTATAGACCTTTCTTAGCCTCAGAGAAAGCTACATGAATAAATACTTCAACTTTTCCTTTCAGAAAGCAATGACTCCTTCCCTGTTTACCATGAAAGTTTTAGTTCTCAGGTCTCTAAAAAGCTAGCCTTCCCAAGGAAGGGTGAGCATATTACTTCTACCAAGGAAGTCATCTCAATCGCTTGTGTATATGTTAGCCATAGACATAAATGGTCCTTAACTTGGTGATTTCACCATAATCATTCTTTTCACCAAGAACATTTTCAAAAGCCTATGTACAGTAGAAATTATTCAGTATTAAAAGTTAAAAATTATGATTTTTATAAAGAATATTTTGTGTTTTCTGATTTTGGGATGTCTTTCATTTTTTTTCTGTCTTTGCATTTTTCTTAATTCTCTTGTCCCTGAAGAATGTATATGTATAATAGCTTGTTAACTTGCCAGCTTTGCCCAAAGTAGGAACAGAACAGTTTAAGGCAACCCCTGAATCTCAGATCCTCTCCCCCTAAGGAAAGATTCTTACTAATATACAGTAGAAGAAACTTCTTTCCCCAGATGTAGCATCCAAGTCACCAACAACCATGCCATTTCAATTCAGCTGAGATGTGCCAACCAGATTCTTCAGGATTTCTCAATCTCTACAATGGTACGCCACTCCAAGAGTAGTCTGGAAATGCTAATGTTCCCACTCACAGGGGAATGGAACATCCACTATTTGCCATCATGAAAATTGGATTTAGGACCATAAAATATGTAGAAGAAATTAAAAAATAAATTTATTTCAATACATTATTGTAATATAAGAAATTTGTTACATCAAACCAGGAAGTGTTCCTTCCTTTAGAGGGAAACTGGGTGCCCCTGTGAGAGCTAGCTTGGATTACCTTATATGGTAATATTGTAGAACTGCCTTAACGGCAATGCAGGAAGGACTCCAGGGGGCTGAAGAAGACCCCCTAGCAACAGTCGGCGCAACCGCAGAAGTTACAGGAAGTGCCATGTATACCCGGAACTAGAGCCGCATATAAGGAGACTGTGAGCGGGGGAATTTTGCGCACCGTTGGTGGAGCAGGAGACTCCCCGGCCGCCCAGCGCTGTTTTGCTTACTTGTAACTTGCTCAATTATTCTATTAAATTAGAATTTATGCAAACCAATTAGAGTGGTCGTGTTTGCCTATAACATTATGAAGAAAGTAACTACTAGATTTGGAGAAAAATACAACAGAAATGACAAAAAATACACTACTGTGCATTGGATACTTTATCTTCGGGATGTCTCCATGCTTTTGCTTAGTTGGCAGAACTGAGAACTGAAACTAGTGGAAGATTTCTGCAACATTTAGAGTTGTGACCCAGTTCTTGGAAGAACTACATCATTCAGGCATTGCCTTCCTAAGTAGGAACTACTGTTTGCAGTAGGAGTAAGAAACCTCCCCGAAGTGTAATATACCCTTGCATATTTCCTGTAACATTAAACCTTGGCAGGTATTTTAATAGAGATAACAAATTTTAACTCCCTGATAATGAAATGCAGTTTGTCACTAAAAAAAGCAAGGTAGATAAATCTAGAGAGATTTAATACTTCCTTTATCAATAAACAAACCCCATTCATATTATACTGGATGTTCTGTGTAAACTGAATGTGACAGGTAATTTTTTAGGACTTGTGCACACAAGCTCATTTCACTACGTAATTTCTCTATAAAATACACACTTGTATAATAATTTCATGATAATTAAGAATGCAGTTTACTACTATCTCTTGGTAAAAACTAGACATGCTCATTAATGAGAAAATGATGGAGATAAGAGCATGCTTGCATTATGTGCATCTGAATCACAGCTAGTCTTACCTGGAAAATGACACCACAACAAAGTAAGAAAATTTGAGCTTCTGTTACAGGAGTTCACAGCTTCTTATATATCAGATCCCAGTGCACCAAACGAAACTTGGTTCCCTTGTTCACTCTGCTCTTTTCAGTCTCATCTCTACTTTCTCTAAGCTAGCAACATATATCATTTCCAACTTCTGCACCATGAGGAAAAAGTAAAGATGAAGAGGGGAATTATAAACAGTCACAGGCTGAGAAAAAAAGCAGCAGGACTCCCTTAAGCAGCTAGACTTTCTGCTTCTCCCTTCCTGGCTTTTAGAACAACCCTGGCTCCTGAAACAATAGGGAGAAAGCATGGTCTGTACCCTGAGGCAATGCTGTTACCACAGAGTTGGCAAAGAGAAGCTTAGGAGGGAATTAAGCGTGCTCTTTAAAGCAGCTCTGTAGTTCATATGCTAGAGTTTCTTGAAAGATGGTGAAATGGACTACAGCTCCAGCTGAAACTGGCCCATGCAAATATCATGACCTTGGCAATGCAGATAACAGCAGGTTAAATTGTTACTCTCTCTAGCCTTGGACCAGTCTGAGGTTTGTATGATCCATCACAACACCCGTGAAATGTCTGAACAAATGTGAGAATGTTACCAATGAAGCCACTCTGATGTAAGGGCACAAGACATTAATGCTTTTGTTACTCAGGGTGCCTTACATACATCATAGCTCAATAAAGTGAAAAAACATAAGAAAAGCAGAAAATCTTTAAAATCTTTTAACTGAAAAGAGATTAATAGGCAAAAAATACAACCAAAACAAAGTTTAAAAGAACAGGGTATTTCTCAATGGCTAAAAAACAAACTATTTCCTAACATATTTTTACATCTCATTGTTACTGAATAAGCAGTGCATTTTCTCCAGAAACAGAAACAAGCCTGAAACAGGCAAATGAGTGTTGTCAGCTGCCAAAGACTTGAGTGATGATGAAGGATCCACAGTATACATTGGTCATCAGAACAAGTGATACATATAAGGGACAATTTGGTCCTCCCTTCTGCCTGAGGGATGTGATGATATTTTGAATATGCACTGATAATTTCTTAAAGTGGAAAGAGGACTGTGAAATTGAAGTGTTGTATCTTTAGCCATTTCTAGCTGGAAGCTAATTCACTAAAAGGATACAAAATTGAAAATACTACTCTACTTTTACTAAGCGATTTTGGCACGCATTTTCCTTCTCAGGATGGCTCAAAGGAGATAAGGCCAACTCTCTTACTCCACAAACAGGGCTTTGGCAGTTGCAGTGCAGTGGCTACAAGATGGTGAAGTATGCTTTTGATATTTTTTTTTCAGCAATTCTTATCAGACTGTCATCAAATAGTAAAAATTTGAATAGTATTCAGCTACCCTGGGTCTGAGGCTATTTGACATATTAGTCATTGAACTGGCTAGTATAATAAAGAGGAATCTTTTTTAACTGGCAGATTACACCAAGCCATGAGAAACTGCAAGCATTTTAGACAACAGGATTGTAATCCAAAAAGATCTTGGAAAATGGGAAATAGATTTGAAAAAAGAGCGCAATTCAGTAAGGACATATGCAAGATTCTGAAGTTATACAAGAGCAAGCATGTATACAGGACAGGAAATGCTTAGCTGGCAGTTCTGCTGAAAAGGACCTGAGATTATAGACATCACAAGCTGAATGTGAGTCAATGGTATCAATGCTGTTGGAAAAAGCATACGTGACTATCATCCAGAAGACTTGCAAAGCAGTTATCTGTTCAACACTGCTAAGGCCTTACCTGCAGTACAGTATTCAATTTAGGCACTACACTTTAAAAAAGATTTGGACCAATTCAAGAGAGTCTAATGGAGAGCAACAGGCATGATCAAAGGTCTGTAAAACATCATCTGTGAGGAAAGACTGAAAGCACTGAGATTTTTCAGGCTGGAGAAAAGGCTGAGGGGAAAAACAGTAGCAGTTCAAATTCTGAAGCATGTTTCTCCTTACTAATGCAAAGAGAAAGGCAATAATCTATTCTCTTTGTGGTTAATAGGAATAATAGACCTAATGGTAGCAAAAGGGATTTACGCATTAAGAATAACTTTCTAACAAATCTGTGGGAATACAATAATTGAAGAGGTTAAGGAATTTCCAGCTCTGGAAGATTTTAAGTACAGTCTGCAATGATATAGGTATAGTTGATCTTGCCTTAAGAAAGACAAATAGACTGCAAGATACTTCAGAGTCCTGTATTATATGATTCTAGGATAAGTATATCAAATTTTTTTTTTCTCTACAATGCATTTGATTAGTATCAGTCACTGCAACTACTAAAACTACTAAAATTGAATAGAATCAATTCAATGAGCTAGCCTGACCTAGACAGACTCTGTCATGTCATGAAAACCATTAGGTTCAAGCAGTGCAAACGTAAGGTGAGAGCTATGCAACATCAAAAATACACAGCAATGCAAAGTACACTAAAACRCATAGTGAAAAATTAAAATCATTTCATACTCATTCACTAGAAACTGGACTTGCAAAGGTTATATAGCAGTGAGGATTCAAGTTATTTCCAGCCTTATCCAATAACACAGAGAAAGAGTGGGCTGCAGTGTGGAAAGGAAGAAGCAAAACCATTTAGACAAGGGTATAAGTTCTTTGAAAGTATTGGAGAAAACAAGTGCTGATCAAGAAGATAACGGAAAACTGAAGATGACCTATTTTGTAAATGAAAGTGGTCTGTCAACTCAAATACTAGCAAATAAGTCATTATAACTTAATACAAACTAGTACCGTGTTCGGTATGTTCTAAATTGAAAGTTATTTGTAGGTTCAAGTGGAAAAAGGAAGGCTTAAAAACAGAGAGAAGTGATTGAATAAGCAATTCAAGAAAGCTTCAGAGAGATGGAGCAATCCAAAATGAGTTTCTTAATCTTGTGGAGATCTGCAGGTCAGAGCCAGAGAAATGTTCAAGAGATCAGAGACATGAAAAAGCAAAATGATTGAACCAAGAGGTGTAATTCTGAAATGGAATATGATGAAAAATTACTGTATTTGATAGGTAACTTGAGTATCTATAATCTTAGGAAAAGATGTAATAATATAATGACCATAGGCAAGGAGTTTGCAAAATCATAAAAACACCTAGCAAGAAACCTTGCCAATCAAAATACCAAAAAGATGAAAATAGTAAAAGCACCTAATAACTATTTCAGGAGTAACTCACTGAATATTGATACTGTTATTTTCCAACGCTTTGGTATTAGGCCAGCTAGGTTTTCCATTTGACTCGTTTATGTACTTGCAGTTTTGTATCTGATGTCTTTGTGTCCAGTGTGGTTTGGTTGCTATGTCCTTATTTTACAAGCCTTTTTTTTTTTTTTTTTTTTGGTAACGTAACTTGAAACCAGAGGCCAAACACATGGGTAAGTTCTGCTCTTGAAGCAAAAGAGGACTTAGCATTATTCTCTTGGAGCATCAAGAAAGAATAGTTGCCTTTAGATACCCTAATTTAACAGAAAGAGGATTTAGAAAGGCCATAAAAGAAGAAACTGTATTAATCAAGAAAAAAGTGGTACAAACAAGGGAAGAAGAGGCAACATTAAGCACAAATTCTGACTGCATGCCAAATGTGGACAGAGAAAGCTTTAGAGACAACTGGAATGCAGAAAATAAGGAAAAGTGGGAGGATCAAGGATAATTCCCAGATTTTTGATCTCAGAAGCAAAAATTAAAAACAGAGTTAATAAAAGTATAGCCAAATCAGAAACTCATAAAATAAGAACTTTTTGCCAATAATTTGTTTCTAAATAAATGAAGTTATGTCTGTACTCAGGAGATGACAGAATCAAGATGGGCATATGAGTGGGAGTTAGAAAATGTAAAATTGGTAATATGTACATAGAAAAAAATGGGTAAAACAGATACCAATAAGGAGCTGTGACAGGGTAACGATATATAAAGAAGCCTGCCAATGGCAGATTCTTAAAAATCTCTGAAGAGAAGGGGATAGAAAGTTGTGGAGCTAGCCAAGACTGAAAATTGAACAGGTAGAAAAGTAGGTTTTGAATCAATTCCTGGTTTCTTGCTCAACAGATAAGGCAGACAAGGGAGAAAAGAGACTTAGATCTTGTCTGTGCTAGGTATCCGAACTACTTACAGGATTTTTTTTAAACTGTAAGCATCATTACAAGTAATTTCTGTTCTTGCTTTGCACATTACTTAAGGAGGAATATGCTATGAAAAATAATGGGTTATTCATTTTACTCTCTATCATCAAACCATTTGGATATTTAAATTAGTCATTTTCTTCATTAAGTTTCATTTTGAGTTTATTCTAGGCAGAAGTAAATGTCAAATGTCAACTTACATTGACTTCTAAACTAAATATCTTTATAAAACTCATATGTAACTTTGAAAAAAATTGTGTATTTAAGTAAGACAAATTAAAAGTAAAGTTTTCAGTTTTGCTGGTCAGATACCAAAATCTGGCTATATCAGTGTGCCAGTGCATCACTTAATAAAGGCAACATTACTTAATTATTACTCAGGCCCATCACTGCAAATAAAAATTCTATGTTTGGTTGAGTGCAAAATTTCAGTACAAAACTAAGTTGAGATTTCTCATATTTTTTGGTCCCAGACTGTTTCACAGCAAAGTAAAACCCAGTTAAAACCTATCCCATCTGTCTTAGAATTTGGCCAGATTAAAAAGTTACTGCAAGATACCTCACCTGTGACTGGTATTTAGACATGCTCAAGCCCAACTTGCTCTCTACAAAAAACAGCTCTTTCATATGTATTGGCCACCTGTGACAGTCAACTGGACTACATAAAGTCTACCTAGACTCTACCTAGTCACTAAAAATTCACAGTTTTGTTATCCCATTGCTAATAACAAAAGGATGAAACATTTTTATGGCTTTGATACAAAAATATAAAGTGTGGACAACAGTAATGTTTTTGATAAATATGGTTTGCAAAACTGCAATGCAGGCAAGTGAATTCATGCTGTTTCATTTACTTTACAGATACCTTCAGTGAAGCAAGACTCAACGACAGATGGATTAAAAGCAAATAAGAACAGCAGCAGATTTGCAACAGAAATATTTCCCAAGTTAAACAAAGGCAACTTTTGCTGACAGGAATAGTGCAGAAAAAAGAGAAGCTACCAAAGGACTAACAAGTAAAATCTCCAAACTGACCTGCTAAAAAAGGCTTTAAAAGAAAGAAAAGATATCAGATGAAACAAACCAACAATTACATTTAAAAGAATAAATTACTTACCTAAGAAAAGACTGTGGCAAGTAGTCTACAAATAAAAGACTAATTGTCTATTAATCATAGGAGACAATAGGGAAACAATTCAGGAGAGCCAAGCTCTCATCATGAGCCTTAATTAAAGCATATCATATAGCTATTAGGCAGCATAAGAGGAAAACTATGTAATTAAAATGTACGCAAATTGTTGAGCAAAGATGCACTAACTGTTCAAGAGGAACAATGCTATTTTGAAAAGTTCAAAAGCAATAATGCTGCACTTAGTTGCAGGCAAATTCTAGCTCCAATAGCCAAAATACTTCAGAGATATTAGACTTCATGATGTGCTGCTACACCGCCATCCTGCGGCAAGCTGCCTGCAGCTTTACATGAAGATAATAGTTTGCCTGATGATATCTTGCTTTAAAAAACAAGAATTATAGCGTACTTGTACTGAAGACATGAAAAAATCAGTACAGATTTAGCTATACCGCTGTAGACACTGCTGAAAAAACACTAGTCCTACTGAAATCAATAGCCAAACTTCTTTCTTTTCAGTGGGGTCAGGATCTCATTGTCTGTAAAGACAACTTGAACCTACAGCTTCTGAATCCTAATTATCTGGCAGTTAAACAAAATGGGTTTATCTCACTCTTTTTCTCATGTTGTAAATATAACACATTATTATAAATATTATATAAATATGTTATATTTAACATATTGGTACGCAATCTGAGATAAGAGGGAGTGTTGATGTGAGCCTCCTATTAATATCAGCCCATTCAAAATGAAAATAAAATTAGTGATTAGAAATTTAGGAATCTTACATTTCCTATTAACACCAAGTCCCTCCACTAATATGACAACCAAGGACTGAATTTCTTAAATCATTTCAAAGTCATAAACTAGAAACCTCTTTAAAGAGACCAAAAATAGATTTCTTCAGACGTTTCTTTGCATTTTATTACAAGAAATTTTTGTTTCGAAAGCAGCCTATAAATAAAAAATGTAGTGAATTGTGAAGTAAGACTTCTGCATTATAGAAATTTTAGCTTTGGTAATAGAGTCATCCACAATATGGTGAAAAGAGAAGAAAAAAAAAATCCATTGCAATAATTGTTTCTTGTCACTACTCAGGAAAACACTTTAATTTAAGACCATAATTATGGCTCAACAAAGTCAAAGAGGATGAAGGACATTCTTAAACACCTGAAAGCGCTCTCTTCTGAGATGGGACTAAATAAAGTTATGACCTGGATGAAGGGACAGAGTGCACCCTCAGCAAGTTTGCTGATGATACAAAACTGGGAGGAGTGGCTGATACACCAGAGGTCTGTGCTGCCATTCAGAGAGAGCTGGACAGGCTGGAGAGGTGGGCGGAGAGGAACCTCATGAAGTTCAACAAAGGGAAGTGCAGGGTCCTGCACCTAGGGAGGAATAACCCCCTGCACCAGTACAGGTTGGGGGTTGACCTGCTGGAAAGCAGCTCTGCCGAGAAGGACCTGGGAGTGCTGGTGGACACCAAGTTAAGCATGAGGCAGCAATGTGCCCTGGTGGCCAAGAAGGCCAATGGGATCCTGGGGTGCATCAGGAAGAGTGTTGCCAGCAGGTCGAGGGAGGTGATTCTCCCCCTCTACTCAGCCCTGGGGAGGCCCCATCTGGAGTACTGCGTCCAGTTCTGGGCTCCCCAGTACAAGAGGGATGTGGCACTACTGGAGCAAGTCCAGCGAAGGGCTACAAAGATGATTAGGGGACTGGAGCATCTCTCTTATGAGGAAAGGCTGAGAGAGCTGGGCCTGTTGAGCCTGGAGAAGAGAAGGCTGAGAGGAGATCTTATCAACGTGTACAAGTATCTGAAGGGAGGGTGTCGAGAGGATGGGGCCAGACTCTTTTCAGTGGTGCCGAGCGACAGGACGCGAGGCAACGGGCACAAACTGAAACACAGACAGTTCCATCTGAACATGAGGAAAAACTTCTTCACTGTGAGGGTGACAGAGCACTGGAACAGGTTGCCCAGAGAGGTTGCGGGGTCTCCTTCTCTGGAGATATTCAAAACCCGCCTGGACGCAATCCTGTGCAATGTGCTCTAGGTGACCCTGCTTGAGCAGGGGGGTTGGACTAGATGATCTCCAGAGGTCCCTTCCAACCTCAACCATTCTGTGATTCTGTAAAAGTACACACCTATGTATTTCTCTGAACTAAAGTCACTAACTTTAGGAATAGGGGATAAATCAACGATGGAACTAACATGGAAATCTCACTTCCAACAGTTGAAGCTTTTTGGGAAAAGGCTGTAGAAACTCGAACTGCTATGTAAGCATGTATAGAAGTTTATACTGTCAATATCTGCACATTAGGGGGACACCAGCTTTCCAAAACAGACTTTATGACTTAATTTCATAGCACAAGAAATTTGGCATGCAATGTACATTGAGCTCAGGATGCTAAGCATCTTGCACAACTAACCTCTAAATTTATTATTGTTACTGCTTCACTTTACAGTCATTTTTGTGACATTTCTTTCTTTCTTGTATCACTAAAAATTCTTCTATGAGCTGCCATACAAATTACACAAGCTTCAACTTATGTCGAACAATCCAACTGCTTGCTCAGAATAGCCAGTAACAGAAACTGAATTACATTTGACTATCAAGACAAAATAATCCACTGTGGAAACCTCTTAAACAATTAAAAATTCTGTCAAAATATCATTGCATCTTTAGATCTGTGTGAATTGCCCAACTCCAAATCCTATTTCTATTTTTTACATTTGAGTGACATCTAGAGGTTCTTCCCTGCAAGTGACAGATTTTACCTTTTTGTTGAAAGTCAGGCTCTGACAAGAACGTTGATCCATTCTTCATCATTCTGGAACTCCTGCAGGATTTTCAGAATACATATGATATTTGCAAGCTTTTTGGCAATCTCTGACTGTACACTACAACATGTCATCATTGTGCAGGTCCCTTTCTAGTTTCCATACATAGCAAATGCAAGATAAGTAATTGGAAGCCTTCTGTATACAAGCCCCATCAGCTGAAAAATCAGGTGAACCCGTGGAGCACAGACTTTTCAATCCATTGAAGAAAGAATGAAATTCCCTGCATCCATATTACTGCTATATCTTTTTCAAAAGTTGTGTTTTTCTCTTTTCAGCAGAACAGGATTTGCACATTTGTGTATGCTTTTGGGCAGGCTGCATTTTATTTGGAATATGTTTTTTTTCCCTTTGGTGTGTTCCAAAGGGCATCAAAGCACAGACAAAACTTATTCTATTACTTTTTGGGCAGTCAAAGTTCACAGGCTGGATTTCCTAGATGCCATTCCAATTTCCATTGCCTTTGCAACAATGAGTGGAGTCTAAATCTTTTCCAAAAAATTCCACTGTCAGGAAACGCAACAAAGGAAATTTGTGCTACTAACTTTGGAATACACATTGAAACATTTTGAGCTGTAATGAAAGTGTCATTAGTAACTTTAAGAACTGCTTAATATCAGCAATTATGTTATACACCATGCAAAGTATATAGATAGGACTATAGGACATAGGACTTCATTGGAAGAAACATGGAAAAAATCTCTCTTGGATCAGCATGTCAAATCTTGGTTTACAGTAGCTTTGAATTGGTGATTTTTAACCATGTCAGGTTCAAGGTATCAAATTTAACATAGACTTATATTCTTGGTTTTGTCATAGAATACCCTGTATCTGTTTTGGATAATTTAACTGCTAAGAGCTGAAGCGTTTCCTTCCATCTATTACCAAAAAACCATCCAAATAAACCAGCCAATTGAAGAGGTGAGACAGAATTCTCCTCCAACATGGAAAACTGGCCTGACCACTATTCACTTATAGAACTGAGACTGTAAAAGTATTAGGTAATGGCCACAGGACTCCTGCAGACTTTCTTACAAAACAAGTATTTCTAGAAACTTTACACAAGTTCATATTAGTATTAGGAAAACTCGTTGATTTCTAATGCCAGCTTTATCTAGAAGGCCTTGCAGCTCATTGTTGTTGTTGCCAGACCAAATCTTTAACACCACAAAATCATGCTTCTCTGCTAACAATTAAAAATGACTGTTTTGAATTAATCAAAACCCAGCCTCCTAACTGCCATTTGACACTCACTCTGCCAGGCCCAGCTTTCATTTAAACTCTGGGGGATTTGCATGATCTTACCTTTCAATATGTATGACAGCCTTGCTGTCAGAAGATCTGACAATAGCCCCAACACTTACTCTTCTACTAATTAAAACCCTACTCACCCTGGAACTGATTTTATATGGTAGGCACCAAACCTCATCTAACTGCTGTGAGCCACAGAGGATGTTCACTTAACCTCAATCCTAATTCTTACAAGAAGCATAATTTAAAAATGGAGACCACTCTTTAGAAGTCACTGTAAAAGATTAATCACTTTGTATTTTAGCCTTTCAGCGTCACTTTACACAAGCCAGACTTGCCAGATCCAACAATACAGTCTTCATTTTCTGCTGTCGCAACTACTAGAAAACCCTAACCATAACCTAAAAGCTTTACTATAGTGACATGAGCTACCTCTCCCACATAATTAGCTGTAAGTCTTCCCCAGAAAGCCCTCTTCCTAAATTACAGGCCTACAGGCTCCAGCAACACCATCAGCTTTTTTGTCCCTTCCATCTCAACCATACACTAACCACAACATGAACAACAAAAAAGTGATTCTTTGCTTCCAAAAATCCTTCCTTAAATTCCCCTTGCATCCAAAAGCCTAAGTCCCTTCCCTCATCTGCAAGCAAGTGATTCACACCAGACCATACACCATCCAAACCTGTCGCCACCGCCCTCTCCCTAGCAGTGTGGCCATGGGAATATCCAGCAGCACAGCTCATTTTTCACTCCCAAAATCTACACCCATTCACAACTCTGGCTTAATTAAGCATCACTGACTCATACTGACAAAGCAATATGACATAAGCCATCTTCTTTTGCTGACTGGCCCTTTGTCTTGTCCTGCAGACTTTACAAACTCGAGCCAAAAAATTCCAATTAGATCTTTAGTGCCTGTTGCCCCAAACTGAACACTAACTATAGCTTTAACCTTTAAAGCTGGAGAAGCAACTTATGCATGCTGATGATTGATCAGAAATCTTTCCTTCCTGATGGCACCAGCTCTTCTCCTGCAACTCACTGTGTTAGAATCCAGCAATATACAAATCTCTTCTATCCTTACATGCAACTCAACTGTCCACGCTGTCTGAAACTATATCCCTAACCTTAGCCTTAACAAAAACAAAGCACCTCCAGCTCTTTACAGGACCTATCCTAAATTGTGTACCCCATCACCTGGGCCTTCATCTGACAGAGGTTCTTCAGCCTCTACTCTCCTCAGCTCTAACCCTAACCTCACCTGTAAACCCAGATTCAAGTTTAAATAAAGAGCCTACCCCTGCCAAAAAACCCTTGTTTGTTCATCCTGGTCTGTATTAGTCCTCATTCTGGCACTGTAACCCATATAACATATAGGAATAAACCTACCTCTTCAACTTTTTCAGTCCTACATCACAAACCAAATGACAATTACAATCATAGCTTTAACATCCAAGTAATTTCACAGTATGGCAACCAAACTTATCACAGCCCTGTGGGCTTTAGGGTATCCAGCAATGAACATACACTGTCAGCTCACAATAATTAGAACCATAATCCAATTTCAAAACTAACTTCAGCCTACCTGCCTATCAAATAGTCATAAAATGCAAGGAATTAATCCAAAGAAATGTTCCTTTGTTGCACTGAACCCTCAATTCTAGGTGTACGGGACTTGCATGATCCAGCAGTAAAGGTAGATCTTAGTAATCATGCCCCATTCCTAACCATAAGGAAAACATTAATCTAACCCATATCTATCTCCTTGGGACTTATATAGAGCTCAGAATTAACAAAATGCCAATGGTGCCTGCTACACCTGGCACTCACGTTAGACCAGTAAGTCTAAAGATACCCAGCACTAAATCACTTTAGCCCATTATCTACAGTTATCACTATCCTATAACTTGGCTTAAACAATAACCTAGGGACAAATACCCACCACAGAAATAACCATAACCACTTGACTTCATAGAGCCTAGACCTTGTACTGGAACTATCCCCAACCATACCCTAAGTAAGAAGCTGCTTACTAATTCAGAAGTAACCATAACAGTCTTTTGGGCTATGGGCCAGTGATAGGCTTAGCAGAAGCCAGAGCCAGGGTGGGACTGTTAGATTTATTGCTAGGTATCTTTAAGGCTGCAGTGATAAACTAAAGACCTATATGCCAGTCTCTTGACCCTTCTGGCTTCAGCTTCAACATAGTCTTGAAGGTCATCCATAGCCATCCACAATAAAACAAGTGCTTTAATTCTCTCATTCACAAACCTGCAATTAATTTCAACCTTAACCAAACCCCAGATTTCCTTCAGGGCCTACTGCTAACCAGATGGCTGAGGCCTAAAGAAGAAAGCAGAAGCCTTTCTTCTTCTAGAATACTGGAAGGCAAAACCCAGAAGAAACACTTTTTTGATATAGGATGGACAAAAGGTACAAGAAAAGAGGAGAGGCTGGAAACATATTCAATTTATATGTTATTTTGTCACATTTGGGAGTACTGTTAAAAGAAAAGAATGTTATGAAATGGAGGAAAACTATTAATTGTAAGGCTTGTAGCCCTGGGATGCAAACCTAAATACTCTGCAATTTTGCTTAAAAAAAGAATAGAAATAAGAAAAGAACATAGCTTTTAACAAAGCTTCAGTGGACTAGCATTAGTATTACAACCAGCATCACTGGTGGAGCAAGACCAGTAGTATGGATCAGTTCTTGCTACCAGCAGGGATATAAGCAGAGATCACCCTAAAGTTTGACTAAGTATGAGTGAGATGGTCATTTTGGAAGTGAGAACCAGCTAGCCACCTAACCCTTCCCTTACCCTGAAACTAGGAAAGAGTAATAGGTACACTCTAGGAAAGAATAATTAGGTATTTTATGTTATGTAGTCTACCTCTCTACTGCCCTACCTCTTTCCTCCCTTCAAAAAATATTCTTTGCTGAGCTAACTTGTTCATGTGAGCATTTGATTTAATTCTCTCAGGTTTCTGGCTGGGGAGGTTGAGGCAGTGTTTATTACTGAATCGTAAAATATGAACCCAGCTGTTGTTGCTGCCAACTGAGTCCTGGCTGAAGAGTTAAAAATTTTAGGGGCTGGCATTTATTAATTCTCAGTTAGTACGCCTTACAAATTAGCAAAACTAATTTGTGTAATATGGCAATGATTCTGTTAGAGAACTGGTGAGTGGCAAAACATGCTGATCCATATAAAATGTTTCCTGGAGACAGACACTAGGATAAGGGCTTCACTGAGATCACATTGCAGACTGCCATAGAATATCTACATACGTGCAGTGTGTAGCCTTATGTTTACGGGAGAGGACAGTGCTTGTGCAGCATTTTTATACCAGGTAACTAAGAACCTTTGCAAGGGAGCTCTAAGGTTACAGCAGAACATGGTATGTGGAAAGCTTTTGGGAGTCTGTCTTCACCACTCTCCTATAATGGATTCTTAAGAAAACACCTAGTTTTCAGCACAGGTTGTCACACCATGGCTGACACACTGGGTATAGGGCTACTAGTCACAATCCTAGGTACAGCTGCATCAGCAGAAGTGTCAGCAAAAGCTCTAACAAAGCACTGGAAAAGGTAGTGCAGTTCAGTTCCAAGTTAGTTAAGCACAGCCTGTGGAGGTATAGTAACTACTCTAGGGTTAAAACAACAACCCATATTTGACCGCTGATTAGAACATACTTCTGAAATGCTGAGAGAATATCAGACATCCAAAATAGAAAACAAATAAATTTAACAGAGAGAATCAGGATTCAGTTCAAGATCAGTAATATTTAGCTGCCTACATACAGGCATCTAAACTCCCATAATAAACCCAGAGACCTACTCAAAGGCAGCTAAGTAGTGATTCAGCCCATCCTAAAGTAGACATCTAGTGGTTCATGAGTTTAGCTGTTCTCTGGGCTCCACTGACCATACTGACTGGAGCTGCTAACACAAAGGCATCCTCTGCCATTTAAAATGGTCCTAAGGTAATTAAGACATACATGGATGTGATATAGGACATATGGTGGACCCATGTATCTTTCTGGAGGTCTTATATATCCTTATGGAGCTGGAGGCCAAGCAGGATGTCAAGGGTTATTTCAAATAGTATCAGACACCTATATTTAGGCCACAGTTAGAAGCTAAAGTCCAGAAGTGGCAGAAACAGAGATATGGTAAGAAGTTTGGAGCAGAAACCAGGCCCCATCCTCAAGTGGTCTAATCCCAGATCCTGAGTAATAGCTGCAATTATACCAGTAAACTAAATAAGGTCTGAGGTCTCACATGCATCTGCCCACATTGTTCAATTGTTACCATGGCCCTTGACAGTTTTGAACTGGGCCAAGTAGCACTCTCTTAACAATGCTGTGGTAACCAGGTGTTAGCAAAAGTCAAAGATTATTATATTCAGTACAGCCAATAAAGCAGCAGTCACTGTCAAATTCAAAGGACAGAATGTTCTGCTGTCCTTGATAATGCATCTGAGGTTACCTTTCAGTCCTTCTACAGTGAGAAGCTAAGACATTCTAAAAGATGCAAGTTTGCGTTGCTTTAATAAGAGACAAACATCCTTACCACAGGTATATCACTGTACAACTATAATTCCCTGAGAAAGCTATTGAAATAAGAAAACTAGTAAACCCACAAGATGCCCATGATATAGTATGCAAATAGGGAACAACTCTAAGTTATTTAGAATACTAGCTAATTACTGCATACAGAGGGTAAAAACAGTCCCTGAATGTTTTGACAATTCTTTCACTATACTCATCACTCTACAGAAAAATCAAAATCATTAAGAGAAAAAATGTTTGTTTGTTTGTTTTTTTTAACTCAGAGAGCATTGATGTACACTGGCAAGAGTGCAAGAATGTTAGTTGCTGCAAGAGCTGAGGTAGGTTTCAGCAGGTTTCTCAGCTGCATTAAAAGCCAAGGATAAAGTTAGGACTAGGGCTTGTTAATAATGGTGTTTTATGGGTAGGAGTTTAGATGACTGGCTTGCAAATACTTATGAGGCTATTCTTAAATCTCTTGACACTTTAATAGAGTTTCCTGACTGTACCAAAGTGTTAGGATTGGTATTGGTGTTCAGGTTCAGGAAAAAAGGTTTTGAAGGGGTATCTTTTCTGCTGGATCCTAAACAAGCCCTGGAGGTATAGTAAGACTAGTCAAACAGAATAAACATATTGCAATAATCAGAAAACAGTATTCGCTTTTGGGGGACCATTTTGACATGTTCTCTGTATTGAAGGTTGGGGTTAGGATTTGGATTAGAGCTTCAGTTTGGGACACATAAATTCTGGAAAAAAATTCTAGTTTTTTTTTTTTCCTGAATCCTGCTAGGCCACAGATGTAAAAGTTTACAGTTAGGATGGAAGACGGGGCATAGAAAGTTTCTATTCTTTGCTGGAACTTGCTGGGACCACAATGCTAAAATAAAGGCTGCTGCTGACCAGGATGTCTAGCTTATGACTAGCCCTGAGACCATTAGAAGTGTCTTGGCTACCTTAAAGGCTAGCACTAGAACTGTCACAGCGTCACATAATTTAGGTTGGAGGGGATCTCTGGTTATCTGGTCCAACCTCCTGTTCAAAGCAAGGCCAACTTCAAAGCAAGATCAGGTATGTTCAAGGTCCTATTTAGTCAAGTTTTGAGTACCACCAAGGATAGAGATATACTAAGAATAGAAAGCTGAAGAAGAAATGCTGAAGAGCTGTCGTTGCTTGTTTAATTGTGTTAGGCCAGGGCCATCCAGGACACCTGCCTATGATTAGCTCAGAAGTCACTGTAGATGTCTCAGCTACAGTGTTAAGATTAGGGACACAAAGAGCTGAAGATTTTTTTGGTGGCTCTAGGTAGATCCTCAAATATAGAAGGATGGATGGATTTCTATTTAGTTCTGGGGCTATTGTAGGTATCTTGGCTATGCTGGGGACTAAAGTTCGAATCTGGGCTAGGTTCACATAAGCAGGGAGTGAAAAGTTGCTTTTCTTCTCGGATGCTGCATCCTATCTGGCACCACCCTCATCCTAGCTTTACTGTCTCAGCAGAAGAGCAAAAAAGGCATCAGCATCTCTTATCCCCAATCCTAACTCCAGCCTTTAGAGTCCACACCTCCTGTCCTTTATCATAGATTCAACTCTAATCCCAACTCCAAACACAGCCTTTAACATAGACAAGTATACAGATTGGCTTCAGAATAAAATCAGCATGGAACATACATTCAGCAACAACATTGACCACAATGAAGAGTCCCAGCTGGCAACAAATAGCCTTCATCATAATGCTGTCAGCTCAGTGGGATCCAGAAAAAAACATAAACCGAGGATTAGGATTAGTACCAGGGTGAGGGTTTGCAGAGACTGAAGAGATTTTTTTAATTCAGTGCAGCCTGTAGAGCTATAATGAAGGCTAGAGCCAGCAGGCGCTACTGCCTTAATCTTGTGGATTTTATGTGCCACATATGATACGTTAAATGCTAGGATTATGGGTAATTCAGCAACAGTGAAAGGTTTAACACAGGTCCTTGAGATAGTATAGCTTGAGGGATAGGTTTTAAGGTGAAGTTGAGCATTAGTTTTGGGGGTTGATTCTGGCAGAGCAAAACTAAAGATTATAATTTTATGCCTACATCTTGCAGGATATGAAAATGTAGGGACAAGGCTCATTTTTTATGAAAATATTGCTGGTTATTGGGGAGGTGTAGTTTCTGTGCTTGATTTAAGGTTGGATCTATGGTTTGCTTTGAAATTAAAGTCCAAGACAGCAAAGGCTGCATATCTAGTTTTACTAACAGACTCTTCAAAGACTGCACTGTTTCACAGATTTGGTAGGTGTGTATGTGTTAAGGAAAATGTGAGTCTCTCAGTTATGGTTATAGATGTGCTAGGATTCGAAATAATATTACTTCACCACTCAATCCTGCAAGGTCTGCAGGAGAAGGAAACTGACAGAAGCCGGCAAGAAATGACAGGCAATAGCTCTGATATGGATATGGTATTTGAGCTTATGTAAGGCTGAATGGAACAAAGCTGAAGAACCAGTAATATAACCCCAACATACCCAACATATATAAATTGAGGGGTTGATGGTAGGGGCTGGAACCAAGGAAACAATGGCTCATAGTTAACTCTATTATTTTTATAAATGAAATTTAATTAATTATGGAGTTAAAAGAGGAGCTAGGGTTGAACTTCAGGATTGTAACAAAAACCATCTAGAACGAGTACTTCCTACTGCCCTGTCCTTACAAAAATGAATAATAAAACAAGCTTTTCAGACCTTGAAATCCTGCATCTCAAAAAAAAAAAGAAAAAAGAAAAAAGACCCTCTAGTTTTATCCATTTCTCTAGAAGTAGCACTAACTCAAAATAATACTGAGTTTACTCAGCACAGCTCCCTTTTTCCTAGCATCACTTGGGACTTGCAAGATCCAACAATAAACTAGCCCCCGATATCCACAGCCCTAACCCCAACACTAATCTCAGCCTTAATCACAAAGCAGCAACCACTAAGTACTGAATAAACTACTACACCATTTCACTGCTATTCATATTAGCCTCCTGGTCACTGCAAGATCCAGACAGCTCTTCAGTATGTCCTGTTCTGAACTCTAACCCTACGACCAAATTTTTTATCAACTTTAATTACAGGTGGGAAAAAAAAACAAACACACACAAAATCTTCAATTCTCTCTTCACTCCTGGTGTCTTGATAATTAAACCTAGTATCTCAGAAAATTTTAGCTTCCACTTTAGTCCAGCAACACCTACCTTTTCATTCTCTTAATATAACTTAAATCATTTTCCTCATCTTAGCCTGGCAGCATAACACCTGCAAACATTAACTGTAACCTTAACCTAAATTTTAGCTATAGCACAAAAACTCATAAATCTGAAAGAACAAAGTTTAAATCACCTACCCCCATCAGGTCCAGCCGATATACAACTCTGCGAAGTTTGTTAATGTGAGTGGTGAAAACAGGTTTTCAACCCATGGCTACTCCAGACTTGAAATTCTTCTACATATCTGGCACCAAATTTACTTTAAATAATTGTAGCACATTATCATGAATAACAACCCCAAGTACCTGTCAGTGGAAAAGTTTTGCTATCAGTAGCATACCTTTCCACATGCCTTCTCATTCTCATTCTCTGTATTCTAACCTTCTAACTCAAGAAGAATGAGGGGAACAAAAAAGAGTGTGTAAATTTGGGACTGACTCCAAATTAAACTGTTAAGTTAGTGATTCAGGAATAAGTTCTGATTAGCTTTCATTTTATACAAATTTATTCCAAATATCCCAATACAATTTCTCAGCAATCACTAAAACTACTTACATGAGTACAAGAGGGATGTGGCACTAGTGGAGCAAGTGCAGCGAAGGGCTACAAAGATGATTAGGGGACTGGAGCAGGTCTCTTATGAGGAAAGGCTGAGAGAGCTTGGCCTGTTGAGCCTGGAGAAGAGAAGGCTGAGAGGAGATCTTATTAACATGTACAAGTATCTTAAGGGAGGGTGTCAAGAGGATGGAGCTAGGCTATTTTCAGTGGTGCCGAGCGACAGGACGCGAGGCAACGGGCACAAACTGAAACACAGACGCTTCCATCTGAACATGAGGAAAAACTTCTTCACTGTGAGGATGACAGAGCACTGGAACAGGTTGCCCAGAGAGGTTGTGGAGTCTCCTTCTCTGGAGATATTCAAAACCCGCCTGGATGCAATCCTGTGCAATATGCTCTAGGTGACCCTGCTTGAGCAGGGGGGTTGGACTAGATGATCTCCAGAGGTCCCTTCCAACCTCAGCGATTCTGTGATTCTGTGAGTAAGGGCTGCAGCACCATATTGCAGCTAAACACAGATCCTCTGAGAATTAAATTTCTATAAGCAAAGATTCCTCCCTGGAAACTTAAAGATGTATTTGCAAACATCACGCATGGATGTTTTTTCACCTCATCACAGTTGCACAAAGATATGTAGGCAACAATGGCTGAAAAAAAAAGAAAAAACAACTAAGAAAAAAAGAACTTCAAAGAATCAGTAGAATTTCTCATAGCTTTAAATATAAAAGGATTAACATTCATATTTGGATTCCTAGTTTGGTTGGTTTTGCATATTTTTATTTTAACCATAGGGATGGTCACAATAGTAACCAAGAAGTTCTGTATTACAGGGATTTCTGTACATCAGCAACTAGCAAAGATGAAAAAGACAGCGAACTGTTAGAGGTAATAGTTGTACTGCTAATACCTCATTCCCCAATCAGTTGAGTGTTCGCATGCATTTGAGAAAAAAGACAGCAGAAGAGAACTGGAAAAAGAAAACAGCTGCTTCTAGTAAAACATCTTGAGGAACAAACAAATAATAAGGACGTATATTCTTTTGATAAATGGTGCAAGTCTTGACAGAATTCTAGGAACTGTATACTTTCATCGTGACATTCACTTTTCCCAAGCATCACAAGCATTAACTCACCTCTAGGTTGTACAAATGGCACAGAGTCAACTGAAAGTGAACTGAAGGCTAATTCTGCCTGATCTAGCCTATGAATAGATACGGTCACACTTATTCAAGACCTGCATTGATTTCAGGAGCTAAAACAGCGAGCCCTCTAGTGTTGTAGTGTTGAAGGAACTTGGAAATCTTGTTTTGGGTTTTTTGTTTTTTGTTTTTTTTACAAATAAGAAATGAACAAACCTTTCTTGATAATAATCAGTAAGTATTTAACTATTCATAGAGAACAAAACATCACATAAATTAGCAACTAAATCACGCAGAAAAGTTTCTGGAGTATCTGTCTAGCTTCAGGGCATACATTTGTACTGCCCTTTGCAAGAGCAGATGTCTTTACTACACAGTCCACGGAAAAACTCCCGACTGCAATAAACATAGAGTACTGGCCAGACACTTTATTCTTCTAAAGTAACTTTCATTGTCAGTATGAGCCCAGAAAGATATTTTGTATATTTGACATTTTTTGAAATAGATTACAATTTAAAGTATCTTTAAGGGACTCCTCTATTAGTAAAACTTTCCACATTTTTTATGCTTTTTTAACTTCCCATTTCATGCTTTCAAGAAGGGGTTTTATCAGCCTGTCACCCAGAAGAAAGCAACACTATGAAGAGACTTTGAACGCCTGAGCAACCGCACAACTAATGAAAGCTACTGACCTTTTCCTGTTTTGTAAAATGCACTGTCCTGGTCTAACAATGAGATTTTTGCATGGTGCATCGCTTTTAAACGATTAATATTTCTCTCCCGTTTGCCACATGCAGTCACGTAGGGGCAGCGAGCAAAGGCAGGGGGGCAAACCGCGCCAGCACGCTCCCGCGGCGGAGACGGGCCCGTCTCGGCCCCCGCCGCCTGTGGCGGGCCGGGCGGCGGGAGGCGCCTCCCGCCAGGCGGCCCGAGCACTGCCGCGAGGCTCCGCAGCGCCCTGGGCTGCGACAAGCGGGACTGCACCGCCGGAAAGCGGCGCCTCGAGGCGGGCACACACGCTCCCGGCCAGCCCCCGCCCCTCCAGCGCCAGGCCCAGCCCCGCTGTTGCCACCGCCTCCGGGCGCCAAGCCCGAAAACAGCCCAGCACCGAGGCGGCGCAGAGGCAACGCACGCACAATGGCGGCCTCAGCCCAGCAGCTGACCCTGCGCGTGCGCATGCGCACGAGGACCTCCCCCGCGTGCCCTACAAACCGCCGCGACGGCTCTCAGAGAACCTGSCCCTGCCGCGCAGCCGCGCTCCCTCCAACCTCCGTGGCTCACCACGCATGCGCATCGCCGCCGTGCAGCCGACGCCCCCTTCTGGCAAGAAGGGCCGTGGGGGTGCCCCACCTAAACCGACCCGACGTGAAACACAAGCCATGCGGGTTCTCCATTCCGCCCTCCTGCGCGCATGCGCGCTGTTTCCTTGGCAGCTTCTGGTTGTTTTCGGCAAAACCAACTGGGAGGCGCTGCGAAGGGGGAGCCCGGGATGAGGGAGAGACCAGTGACGGGGGAAGGCAGGACAGCCGCAGCAACCGCCTGGCCGTGGCAACGGCGCTGAGCGTGAAGCCGGCAGGCCCGAGTGAGTGATGCCCTGGCGCTGCTGAGGAGCTGCTGGGCGGGGGTGGAGGGAGCGGGGCGACGCCGGGCCGTGCCCCCTCTGCGGGCGGGAAGGCCCGCGCACGGCCGGAGTCCCGCCGCGCGTCTGGGTGCGCGGCCGCAGAGGCGGGTAGGCTGGGGCACGCCTCCCTGCCGCTGCTCCCTCCCCCGGCCCCCCTTCCCTCGGAGTCGCCCTCCCCTCTCCCCTTCCCCCGCCGGGGGCGGGGGGCTTGCGCTGGGGGTTGGCAGCCGTTACAGCGCGCGCCGTGACGCGGCCGTTGGCGCGCGCGCGGGCGGGCGGGCGGGCGGGTTGGGGAGGGGGGTGGAGAGGGACCGGCGCCGGGCGCCCCGCGGGCGAGGCCGGCGGCAGCGGGGCCGGCGCGCGCCTCGGTCCCATCCGTTAGTGCCGTGATGCTGTGTGTGCTTCTCGTGCCCCTTAATATCTTCGTTGTTTTCCGTTATTCCTCTACGCAAAGAAAAATAGCGTTCGGGAAATAAATACTTGAGCGTGATCTGTTGCAGAGAACCCATTTTTATCATTGTAACCTATGATAAGGCAGAGACTTAAAAATGTACGAAGCAATTAATTGAGATATACTGCTTCATCGGAAACTGAAATCCATAGTTCTGCCATCAGAGTATCAGACTGATTTTAATTCAACCTTCTAACCAACAAAAGTTCCCAAGAGTTCTGGAAAAACATGACGATTACTCAGAAACTAAAGTTTTCTGGTATGTTACTATTACACAACTCAAATGGATAGATAGTATCAGCTCCTTTAAATGTCCTTTTAAAGTAATGTAGGCACAAGGTTGTTACAGGCATGTCTAAAAAGCTAGAAAGCTGGAGTGCCTCTAGTAATGTTTTTGATATGCTGATTCATAGGTATTTATGTGGTAATAATAAGGCTTTTAAGTGATACTGGCAGTCAGCTTTCTTGAATAAAATACTTAATTTTCATGAATAAAAATGGGCTCCTCTTTGGTATCACATCCATCATTAGTAAATAGTGACAGATTCTTTAGTGCTATTTTGCTTTATAATTCTGATTTAAACCTTTCTCAGCTCTCAAGAAATAGTGATACCTGTAAATATTTAAATGAGAAACCTATTAGTAAAACCCAAGTTATCTCACTGTGATGACTGATCTCATCTAAAAGTCTGGTTCCATTTGTTTCCAGTCACTTGATGATTACATTTGCTTTTTGCAATAGTGGGAAAATGTGGGGTTTATTTCATTAAAATTCTGAAGTGCACAATTATATTCTGTCAACTCAGTTTCAGCAGTGACCCTAATTGAATAGGGGATTTGTCACTTACTACCATGTAACATTGAACAAATTTGTTCTTCTTTGTTATATTATAGGTTTGACTTCTTTTTCTTTAGTGGTTAATGAAAGAAATTTTCCTGAATTGTGTGCTTTGTGATGTGTTTGGGATAGAAAACATCTCTATTACAGATAAAAAAAATATAGGTATTGTAAAGACAGCAACAGCTTGATGAATTGGAAAAACATATCTATAAATAAAGGTGAAGTATTAGAGGACAGTAAATTAGATGATTTTCAGAAAGTGTCCAGTAAATTCTTGGAAGCTTTGGCTCTATTATTTTGTTTTCTTGGCTATTCTTGATGGCTGGCATATACCCAAGTATGTATTTTTGTCATTCCTGGAAACATTGCCTTATATTAGCTAACATAAAAAAGATGAAAACTGATCATGCAAAAATACCATTTAACAGATGCACCTCAATGATAAATGAATTTTTTCAGATTGGGGTACTGTGATTGCTGAACTGGTAAGATTAAATTTCTCTTATTTTAAAGTGAGATTATACAGAGCAAACACCCTTGTTCTTACCCTTGTTGATTAATGGGCTATATTTACACAAGTTCTAGTTGCTTTAATGAACTGTGTCAAAGGTTATGTAATTCTAACTTGGAAATATGCTGGAAATAACAGTGCTGTCATAAGACTTAAGATAAATTCTTCTGCTGAATAAATAGAGGTAAATACAGTGTAGTGAACTCACTGGTGAATTTCATAAATCTGCATTTTACAGAGGAGAATAGTGGTAGAAATAAGATGAACAAAGCCCTTGGAAAGGTGATTGTTCAATGATAAGCAAAAATATCTGCAAAATTAGTTTGCCTATAGTTTTTTGTGGTGTGATTTATTTATCATTTGGCTATAAAATTGTTTTCGTGCTTGGACTACGTATGCACCATGCTTACTTTGCAGCATTGTTCTGTATTGTTTCTCATATTTTTTTTCTTTCTGATAAATCTAAAAGCACTAGTTTTTCTGAGAGGTGGTTGAAATCACTAAGCTAATCATAACAGCAGTTTCTGTGTTCCTGCTATCTGCAATGAATGATTAAAGTGATAGACTCTGCTATATTTTATAACTATGTTTTGTTTTCTACACTTTCAAATTATAAATATTTTCTAGCTGATTGTGAATTGTCTAATTGAAAAGCAGCACTTATGACCATGGTACTTTTAGAATGGGCTTCCTATGTATCTAAGTATAAACTTCAAAGGCAGATTTATTTTTAATTATGTTTTCTTCTTCATATCTTGTAAGAATCAGACATTTGTATTATTTTTAACTGTTACTGTTTTAATTGTGACAGTAAAGATTTGCTTTATCAGGCAAAATATATTTTAGTAAGGGAAAATATTGCTGCCCTGTTGGTGAAATGATGAAACATATTGTGGAACAAAACATTTTTTTCCTTATATGAAGGCAGTTCTGGTCATCCTTGCTCATTTCAAACAGGCTTAGGCTGTAGGATAGTTAGTATAAAAGCTTTTGCTTGATACACAAAATAAACTAATGAAACCTGGCAGCTGACTAATCAGTACTTTCATAATTCCAAACCAGCCTCGGGTCTTTGCCTTTTTTGGGTGTTTGTTGTTGTTCTGGGATGGAATTTTTTTTGTTTGTTTGCTGTGGCCAGTTGGCAGACTAGCCTGCTGTAAGTAGTAGGTAGTGTTGTTTGGGAGAATGCTAGCTGGCTTGGACTAAAACTGTGCCAGGGATAATTTAACCATATAGACTGGCAGTATCTTCTGGTACATCTTAATTTACTAGGATGGATGTAGTCTGGGTGTACTGTGGGCATTAGATGGTGGGGTATAACAGAAGGTATTATGTGAAGAGAACTTGGGGCTATTGCCTAATGGACTATTGGGGGGATAGGTAGGTATAATAGTTTATTGCATGTAAGGCTAAGAGGAACATAACGCATTCATAGGGAGCGAGGCTTCATTAGTTCCACTGTTTACAAAGCAACTATTTTGTATTAAAGTTTTTTGTAAAACATTCTGAATTCTGTTGATGAGAAGATAAAGCTGTATAATATTATCTGCCTTTAAGCTTTACTTGGATTGCATTTTTAAGCTTTTCTGCCCCACCAGGAGGGCCTAACATTTTTTCTTTAAAGAAATGACTTTCATGCAACAGCTTGTCTGTTTTATATGAAATACAAATGCTTTATGTAAATGTAAATATTTAGAAATTTGCAATGAAGTTGGATTTGCTGGCAGCTATGAATCTTTGCATTTGAGGCTATCAGCTGACTAAAATGTTGCTTTCTTGATGATACTATCAAGATAGGAATCTGATAGAAAGGCTTCTTTGTAAATGGCTTCACGGGTCACTATTTAGATAAATTGAGCTTTTTTTTTTTTTTAAGATGGAAATACTATAGTACTGAGATATTTAGCTACCCAGAAAAAAATAGTTATTTAAATTGTTGTAGCATTGCATTTTATTTATTCACAAATAACAAGTATCAGATGGATAGTGAGAAACCTGAGCTGAGATGCGAGGACAGAGAGCTTGTCATAATTTAGACAAATATCTATTTTTAGACTGTTTGTGTTGTATGCCTGATTTGAGACCTGTACTCATCCTTGATATTAATTAGTATGCATTGAATTTGTAGTATCAAGTCTGTGGGCCAATTTGGTCATTAAAGCTGTCAATTACTTCAAATAGGATGATGAATTCAGAGGAAGAAGCGGGTAGTGTGTTGAGCCACTCTTAATTCAGAACTGAAAATGCCAGCAGGTAAGATTATTTTGTGTTTGATTTCTAATATGTATTTTATAATCAGAACTAGATGTAAATGATAGGAGTTACTTCCGTCTGTAAATTTGTAATGCTGTATTGGCTTAGTTTTGAGTCAGTGTCCATAGCTGATTTTCCGTGTGTTTAATTTTGGGGGGGGGGGGGATTTTACTTCTAATGGTAAACATATAATAGCTGAAGATACAGTAGCCTTTTTTAGCGATGTGCCAAATTGCATTTTTAATTCTTTGGCTACAAATGAGCATGCCTCAGGGGAGGAGCTGGAACACCTCCTGCTTCAAGGGTTGAAATGGTGCTGATGGCAGTATCATGATTCACTGAAAGGCAGTGTCTCAGCTCCTGCGGAGTTCAAGTCTGTGAGCGCTCCAGCCTGTTACAGCTCCGTCTCGGGGAGCAGCGGCTGCTTGTCTCCTCTGGGTTCCAGCTTCAGTAAGAACCCAGCCCTCCTCTTGCAAGCAGCGTGTCACCTCTAGCAGCAGTGTGCTACTGCATGTGAACGGGGAGGGCAATAATCTGTCATCTGCTTCAGCTAGCTGAGGGTCTTGTGCTGATCCTGTTATGGGCGCCCTTCAAAATCTTAGACAGTGCTGACTTCTGCAACAAGTAATTGCGTGGTGTGTTTGCACGCTGTTGCTGCTGAGTTATCCTCATGAAGCTTACATTGTCAGGGAAAATTCTTAACTGAGTTCCAAGTAAATTTCTTGGTAATTTTTTCCTAATAAAGTAATTGTCATATATTGCAATTTTAAAGCATGATTAGGCACTATTTTAGCAACGGTGATTACTGAGCAGGTAAAGCATAGTCTAGCTTCTTTTTACAGTTGAAAGTGAGGCAAAGGCAAAAACCAAAGTTCGCTTTGAGGAAATCTTCAGAAGTTATGCTGGCCTAACAGACAGAAAGAAATCAAAGAAAAAGAAGTTTCACTCTCAAGAGAATATTGTGGTGAGTTTGAACGCATCCAAGTTTTGTTTGGTTGCCTTAATGGAAAAAGTTCAGGAAAATACGTTTTTGTAAACATTTACAAAAATAAAATATAAAGTATCTTTGTGTACATATCTTTTATTGTCAGTGTGGTATTTATTTATTGTTTGTGCAACAGAAATACATCCTAGTAGTTTGGAAGTACGCCAGAGTTATTCAGAGTAAGTGGCACATGCAGACGTGCTCTTATTAAAAGTCTGTCAATACTTTTTTTTTCCATGTTAGGACTTCCTCACAGTGTGAGTGATGGGCTTACAGGCCATAATAGTATTTAGTTTTGAGATTAAGTAATACATCTGTGTGGTACAGATGCACCTGTGTAATACAGATACAAACGTGCAATACGTGTGAATTGACAACTGGTGAGAATTTATAATAATGGAGATAACCATCAACTTTATTACATTTCCTAAAATTACTGATATGAGAACAAGAATTTACAAACACTATTATACAACATTTAAAACAATTTTTTTTTCATTATGGTCCCAGTAATCAGCATAATTCTGTATGTGCTAATCTTTGTGGTCCCGTTGTGATTACATGTGTACTTAGGCAGTACACATCTCTGAAGAGTTGTTCTAAAGATTTGGGCTGCAGTGTATAACTTGCAGATTAGGAATGATTGTATCAATCTCACTTTATCATTAGGTGACATTTCTGTTTGTGCCATATCTCTGATTAAAAGAGCCTCAGAGGTTTGCTAAGGTTTGATTCAGATTGCAGTCTTTTTCTTGAACACAAGAATAAATGTTTAATAAGAGTCCTATAGATCCCAAATATTGACTCATAATGCTTGGAATTAAAACAAAATTGCTTAATTGACAAATGTGCTGGGTGTTTTATTTTCCTCTTGTTAGGATTTATGTTTTCAATCTTTTCTTTGTCGCATCCATACCAGATGTTGGAAGTGAATGTTCATTTTATTCTCTAATATTTGTTTAAGATACAGGAGTTGTATTTTCTGTAATATCAGAAATTAACATTTGCTTATTGTATACAACTATTTTCTGCATAGTTGTAAAATACTTCTTAGTGTTGTCATACTGAAACATAATTTTGTCTTGAGCTTAACAATTCAAAGTTGGTATTTGCATGCATATTTTTTTTTTAATTTTGTATGTCTTTTAGTATGCAACATAATGTCCAAAATATAGTATAAAAAAGTCAAAGATGATTTTTTTTCTTTTGCTTTGCTGGCATATATATAAGCACAAGGATAAATTCCTCCTTGCTTAGATTTATTTCTTTGGTGAAACATGAGTTTTTAAATCTATGTTTTGTAAGTATGATGTAAATATCTTTGAACACATAATTGTACATTCATATCCAACTATATATCACTCAAACATCTGAAGATTACTTTGGTTTTAAAATTGGCTTCCACTCCGTTCCAGAAGAGACTTTGATGTAAAACACTAGTATTTCAGAGTTGACTAGAAACACTTAAAGTCACGGTGAACTGAATCGAAAGTTAATGGTGCACACACATATTAAGAATTGTTTTAAGATCTACATTAATCAGTATGGAAGCCTAACTATTATTACAGTTTTGCTGAAGCCGTAGATTTATAACAATTAAAACACTAAAAAACTAAGAACTTAGGAACAGCGTGTATCAAAACGCTTCCCATTTGGAACATTTCATTATAGTCTGGCAAAGTACTAACAAACAAAGAAGGCCTGGTTGAAGATGTGAAGGTCGGCGGCAGCCTTGGCTGCAGTGACCATGAGATGGTGGAGTTCAGGATCCTGCGAGGAGGCAGCAGGGCACCAAGTAGGATCGCAACCCTGGAGTTCAGGAGAGCAAACTTTGGCCTCTTCAGGGACCTACTTGGAGGAATCCCATGGGTTAGGGCCCTAGAAGGAAGGGGCGTTCAAGAGAGCTGGTTGATATTCAAACATCACTTCCTG